>NW_026610686.1:684839-777812 GCF_029499605.1 Hyla sarda
TGACAATCTAATAGACAAGAGAGAGAACGAGGCCCTGATCCCAGGAGCTGACAATCTAATAGACAAGAGAGAGGACGAGGCCCTGATCCCAGGAGCTGACAATCTAATAGACAAGAGAGAGGACGAGGCCCTGATCCCAGGAGCTGACAATCTAATAGACAAGATAGAGGACGAGGCCCTGATCCCAGGAGCTGACAATCTAATAGACAAGAGAGGAGGACGAGGCCCTGATCCCAGGAGCTGACAATCTAATAGACAAGAGAGAGGACGAGGCCCTGATCCCAGGAGCTGACAATCTAATAGACAGGAGAGGACGAGGCCCTGATCCCAGGAGCTGACAATCTAATAGACAAGAGAGGACGAGGCCCTGATCCCAGGAGCTGACAATCTAATAGACAAGAGAGAAGGACAAGGCCCTGATCCCAGGAGCTGACAATCTAATAGACAAGAGAGAAGGACGAGGCCCTGATCCCAGGAGCTGACAATCTAATAGACAAGATAGAGGACGAGGCCCTGATCCCAGGAGCTGACAATCTAATATACAAGAGAGAGGACGAGACCCTGATCCCAGGAGCTGACAATCTAATAGACAGAATAGAGGACGAGGCCCTGATCCCAGGAGCTGACAATCTAATAGACAAGAGAGCGGCAGTGTTTTCTAACCAGTTTGCCTCCAGCTTTTGCAAGACTACAACTCTCACCATGCCCGGACAGCCAAAGTCTTGCAACAGCTGGAGGCACCCTGGTTGGATAACCCTGCTGTAGAGGGTGAGTGCACTGTGTGGTGTGGACGGGTGAATATACGATTCGGGTTTATAATTCCACATGTGGACGGTCAGAAATACAAAATGGCGTTGAATTCACTGCGGACACAATAGACCCGTCGCTCGCGGCGCTGACATCTAATTTAGGTGACACACGTGGACAGTATGGGGGGGTGGGACACGTGGTGGCGATGATTTGGGGTCCCCGGCACCCCCTCACCTCTGGACGCTGCGTTCGTCCCACGATGGGAGCGCGGGTGCGGGTGATGGGAGCGCGGGGTACAGCGGGTGATGGGAGCGCGGGGTACAGCGGGTGCGGGTGATGGGAGCGCGGGGTACAGCGGGTGATGGGAGCGCGGGGTACAGCGGGTGCGGGTGATGGGGCACGGGGTACAGAAGGCGTGGGGTGATGGGGGTGCTGGGTACAGGGGGTGCGGGGTGATGGGGGTGCTGGGTACAGGGGGTGCGGGGTGATGGGAGCGCAGGATACAGCGGGTGCGGGTGATGGGAGCGCGGGGTACAGCGGGTGCGGGTGATGGGGCACGGGGTACAGAAGGCGTGGGGTGATGGGGGTGCTGGGTACAGGGGGTGCGGGGTGATGGGGGTGCTGGGTACAGGGGGTGCGGGGTGATGGGAGCGCAGGATACAGCGGGTGCGGGTGATGGGAGCGCGGGGTACAGCGGGTGCGGGTGATGGGGAACGGGGTACAGAAGGCGTGGGGTGATGGGGGTGCTGGGTACAGGGGGTGCGGGGTGATGGGGGTGCTGGGTACAGGGGGTGCGGGGTGATGGGAGCGCAGGATACAGCGGGTGCGGGTGATGGGAGCGCGGGGTACAGCGGGTGCGGGTGATGGGGCACGGGGTACAGAAGGCGTGGGGTGATGGGGGTGCTGGGTACAGGGGGTGCGGGGTGATGGGGGTGCTGGGTACAGGGGGTGCGGGGTGATGGGAGCGCAGGATACAGCGGGTGCGGGTGATGGGAGCGCGGGGTACAGCGGGTGCAGTTGATGAGAGCACGGGGTACAGCGGGTGCGGGTGATGGGGCACGGGGTACAGAAGGCGTGGGGTGATGGGGGTGCTGGGTACAGGGGGTGCGGGGTGATGGGGGTGCTGGGTACAGGGGGTGCGGGGTGATGGGAGCGCAGGGTAAAGGGGGTGCGGGGTGATGGGAGCGCAGGGTAAAGGGGGTGCGGGGTGATTGGCGCGCGGGGTACTGCGGGCGCAGGGTACAGCGGGCGCGGGGTGATGGGGGCGCGGGAGGTTAATCTTACGGGCTGCTTCCTTTTCGCCATCCTCCTGACACATGGGGGGGGGGGTGGCATTGTGAGGAGATGTTCCCTTCCTCCGCACTCACATCTACCCCCCTTCTCCAAGGCCCTCGTGCTTCTTAAACCCCTCAGAGTTTCCTTGACAACCAGGGGGCAGCGGCTGGCATCACAGGAGTTAAATCCGGCTCCTTATTGTGCAAATAGGCCCTAAAAGGGAGGGGGAGGGGAGAGTGCCGGACCCTCGGTCTCTATTAGCCGCATATTAGGACCCCATATATAACACCCATCATCCTATAGGACCCCATATATAACACCCATCATCCTATAGGACCCCATATATAACACCCATCATCCTATAGGACCCCATATATAACACCCATCATCCTATAGGACCCCATATATAACACCCATCATTATATAGGATCCCATATATAACACCCATCATCCTATAGGACTCCATATATAACACCCATCATCCTATAGGACCCCATATATAACACCCATCATCCTATAGGACCCCATATATAACACCCATCATCCTATAGGATCCCATATATAACGCCCATCATCCTATAGGACCCCATCTATAACACCCATCATCCTATAGGACCCCATATATAACACCCATCATCCTATAGGACCTCATATATAACACCCATCATCCTATAGGATCCCATATATAACACCCATAATCCTATAGGATCCCATATATAACACCCATCATCCTATAGGACCCCATATATAACACCCATCATCCTATAGGACCCCATATATAACACCCATCATCCTATAGGACCCCATATATAACACCCATCATCCTATAGGACCCCATATATAACACCCATCATCCTATAGGATCCCATAAAGAACACCCATCATCCTATAGGACCCCATATATAACACCCATCATCCTATAGGACCCCATATATAACACCCATCATCCTATAGGACCCCATATATAACACCCATCATCCTATAGGACCCCATATATAACACCCACCATCCTATATGACCCCATATATAACACCCATCATCCTAGAGGGCCCCATATATAACACCCATCATCCTATAGAACCCCATAGATAACACCCATCCTCCTATAGGACCCCATATATAACACCCATCATCCTATAGGACCCCATATATAACACCCATCATCCTATAGGACCCCATATATAACACCCATCATCCTATAGGACCCCATATATAACACCCATCATCTTATAGGACCCCATATATAACACCCATCATCCTATAGGACCCCATATATAACACCCATCATCTTATAGGACCCCATATATTACACCCATCATCCTATAGGATCCCATATATAACTCCCATCATCCTATAGGACCCCATATATAACACCCATCATCCTATAGGATCCCATAAAGAACACCCATCATCCTATAGGACCCCATATATAACACCCACCATCCTATATGACCCCATATATAACACCCATCATCCTAGAGGGCCCCATATATAACACCCATCATCCTATAGAACCCCATAGATAACACCCATCCTCCTATAGGACCCCATATATAACACCCATCATCCTATAGGACCCCATATATAACACCCACCATCCTATAGGACCCCATATATAACACCCATCATCCTATAGGACCCCATATATAACACCCATCATCCTATAGGACCCCATATATAACACCCATCATCCTATAGAACCCCATATATAACACCCATCATCTTATAGGACCCCATATATAACACCCATCATCCTATAGGACCCCATATATAACACCCATCATCCTATAGGACCCCATATATAACACCCATCATCCTATAGGATCCCATATATAACACCCATCATCCTATAGGACCCCATATATAACACCCATCATCCTATAGGACCCCATATATAACACCCATCATCTTATAGGACCCCATATATAACACCCATCATCTTATAGGACCCCATATATTACACCCATCATCCTATAGGATCCCATATATAACTCCCATCATCCTATAGGACCCCATATATAACACCCATCATCCTATAGGACCCCATATATAACACCCATCATCTTATAGGACCCCATATATTACACCCATCATCCTATAGGATCCCATATATATAACTCCCATCATCCTATAGGACCCCATATATAACACCCATCATCCTATAGGATCCCATAAAGAACACCCATCATCCTATAGGACCCCATATATAACACCCACCATCCTATATGACCCCATATATAACACCCATCATCCTAGAGGGCCCCATATATAACACCCATCATCCTATAGAACCCCATAGATAACACCCATCCTCCTATAGGACCCCATATATAACACCCATCATCCTATAGGACCCCATATATAACACCCACCATCCTATAGGACCCCATATATAACACCCATCATCCTATAGGACCCCATATATAACACCCATCATCCTATAGGACCCCATATATAACACCCATCATCCTATAGGACCCCATATATAACATCCATCATCTTATAGGACCCCATATATAACACCCATCATCCTATAGGACCCCATATATAACACCCATCATCCTATAGGACCCCATATATAACACCCATCATCCTATAGGACCCCATATATAACACCCATCATCTTATAGGACCCCATATATAACACCCATCATCCTATAGGACCCCATATATAACACCCATCATCCTATAGGACCCCATATATAACACCCACCATCCTATAGGACCCCATATATAACACCCATCATCTTATAGGACCCCATATATAACACCCATCATCCTATAGGACCCCATATATAACACCCATCATCCTATAGGATCCCATATATAACACCCATCATCCTATAGGACCCCATATATAACACCCATCATCTTATAGGACCCCATATATAACACCCACCATCCTATAGGACCCCATATATAACACCCATCATCCTATAGGACCCCATATATAACACCCATCATCCTATAGGACCCCATATATAACACCCATCATCCTATAGGACCCCATATATAACACCCATCATCCTATAGGACCCCATATATAACACCCATCATCTTATAGGACCCCATATATAACACCCATCATCATATAGGACCCCATATATAACACCCATCATCCTATAGGACCCCATATATAACACCCATCATCCTATAGGACCCCATATATAACACCCACCATCTTATAGGACCCCATATATAACACCCATCATCCTATAGGACCCCATATATAACACCCATCATCCTATAGGACCCCATATATAACACCCATCATCTTATAGGACCCCATATATAACACCCATCATCCTATAGGACCCCATATATAACACCCATCATCCTATAGGATCCCATATATAAAACCCATCATCCTATAGGACCCCATATATAACACCCATCATCCTATATGACCCCATACATAACACCCATCATCCTATAGGACCCCATATATAACACCCATCATCCTATAGGACCCCATATATAACACCCACCATCTTATAGGACCCCATATATAACACCCATCATCCTATAGGACCTCATATATAACACCCATCATCCTATAGGACCCCATATATAACACCCATCATCCTATAGGACCCCATATATAACACCCATCATCCTATAGGACCCCATATATAACACCCATCATCCTATAGGACCTCATATATAACACCCATCATCCTATAGGACCCCATATATAACACCCATCATCCTATAGGACCCCATATATAACACCCATCATCCTATAGGACCCCATATATAACACCCATCATCCTATAGGACCCCATATATAACACCCATCATCCTATAGGACCCCATATATAACACCCATCATCCTATAGGACCCATATATAACACCCATCATCCTATAGGACCCCATATATAACACCCATCATCCTATAAGACCCCATATATAACACCCATCATACTATAGGACCCCATATATAACACCCATCATCCTATAGGACCCCATATATAACACCCATCATCCTATAGGGCCCCATATATGACACCCATCATCCTATAGGACGCCATATATAACACCCATCATCCTATAAGACCCCATATATAACACCCATCATCCTATAGGACCCCATAAATAACACCCATCATCCTATAGGACCCCATATATAACACCCATCATCCTATAGGACCCCATATATAACACCCATCATCCTATAGGACCCCATATATAACACCCATCATCCTATAGGACCCCATATATAACACCCATCATCCTATAGAATCCCATATATAACACCCATCATCCTATAGGACCCCATATATAACACCCATCATCCTATAGGACCCATATATAACACCCATCATCCTATAGGACCCCATATATAACACCCATCATCCTATAAGACCCCATATATAACACCCATCATACTATAGGACCCCATATATAACACCCATCATCCTATAGGACCCCATATATAACACCCATCATCCTATAGGGCCCCATATATAACACCCATCATCCTATAAGACCCCATATATAACACCCATCATCCTATAGGACCCCATAAATAACACCCATCATCCTATAGGACCCCATATATAACACCCATCATCCTATAGGACCCCATATATAACACCCATCATCCTATAGGACCCCATATATAACACCCATCATCCTATAGGACCCCATATATAACACCCATCATCCTATAGAATCCCATATATAACACCCATCATCCTATAGGACCCCATATATAACACCCATCATCCTATAGGACCCATATATAACACCCATCATCCTATAGGACCCCATATATAACACCCATCATCCTATAAGACCCCATATATAACACCCATCATACTATAGGACCCCATATATAACACCCATCATCCTATAGGACCCCATATATAACACCCATCATCCTATAGGGCCCCATATATAACACCCATCATCCTATAGGACGCCATATATAACACCCATCATCCTATAAGACCCCATATATAACACCCATCATCCTATAGGACCCCATAAATAACACCCATCATCCTATAGGACCCCATATATAACACCCATCATCCTATAGGACCCCATATATAACACTCATCATCCTATAGGGCCCCATATATAACACCCATCATCCTATAGGGCCCCATATATAACACCCATCATCCTATAGGACCCCATAAATAACACCCATCATCCTATAGGACCCCATATATAACACCCATCATCCTATAGGACCCCATATATAACACCCATCATCCTATAGGACCCCATATATAACACCCATCATCCTACAGGACCCCATATATAACACCCATCATCCTATATGACCCCATATATAACACCCATCATCCTATAGGACCCCATATATAACACCCATCATCCTACAGGACCCCATATATAACACCGATCATCCTATAGGATCCCATATATAACACCCATCATCCTATAGGACCCCATATATAACACCCATCATCCTATAGGACCCCATATATAACACCCATCATCCTATAGGACCCCATATATAACACCCATCATCCTATAGGACCCCATATATAACACCCATCATCCTATAGAATCCTATATACACTGCTCAAAAAAATAAAAAATAAAGGTAACATAAACAACACAATGTAACACAAGTCACTGACACTTGTGTGAGATCCCACTGTCCACTCAGGAAGAACACTGATTGACAATCAATTTCACATGCAACAGACAACATTTGGAAATTATAGGCAATTAGCAAGACACCCCCAATAAAGGAGTGGTTCTGCAGGTGGTGACCACAGACCACTTCTCAGTTCCTATTCTTCCTGGCTGATGTTTTGGTCACTTTTGAATGCTGGCGGTGCTTTCACTCTAGTGGTAGCATGAGACGGAGTCTACAACCCACACAAGTGGCTCAGGTAGTGCAGCTCATCCAGGATGGCACATCAATGCGAGCTGTGACAAGAAGGTTTGCTGTGTCTGTCAGCGTAGTGTCCAGAGCATGGAGGCGCTACCAGGAGACAGGCCAGTACATCAGGAGACGAGGAGGAGACCATAGGAGGGCGACAACCCAGCAGCAGGACCGCTACCTCCGCCTTTGTGCAAGGAGGAGCAGGAGGAGCACTGCCAGAACCTTGCAAAATGACCTCCAGCAGGTCACAAATGTGCATGTGTCCACTCAAAGGGTCAGAAACAGACTCCATGAGGGTGGTATGAGGGCCCGACGTCCACAGGTGGGGGTTGTGCTTACAGCCCAACACCGTGCAGGACGTTTGGCATTTGCCAGAGAACAAGATAGGCAAATTCACCACTGGCGCCCTGTGCTCTTCACAGATGAAAGCAGGTTCACACTGGGCACATGTGACAGACGTGACAGAGTCTGGAGACGCCGTGGAGAACGTTCTGCTGCCTGCAACATCCTCCAGCATGACCGGTTTGGCGGTGTATCGCTCCATCCACAACAGACTGTCTAGGAGTTGGCGGATGCTTTAGTCCAGGTCTGGGAAGACATCCCTCAGGAGACCATCCCCCACCTCATCAGGAGCATGCCCAGGCATTGTAGGGAGGTCATACGGGCACGTGGAGGCCACACACACTACTGAGCCTTATTGGGACTTGTTTTAAGGACATTACATAAAGTTGGATCGGCCTGTAGTGGGGTTTTCCACTGTGATTTTGAGTGACTCCATATCCAGACCTCCATGGGTTAATACATTTCATTTCCATTGATAATTTTTGTGATTTTGTTGTTACATTCAACTATGTAAAGACGAAAGGATTTCATACGATTAGTTCATTCAGATCTACGATGTGTTATCACAGGGTTCCCTTTATTTTATTGAGAAGTGTATATATGTATGGATTATATATATATGTAGGTATGGATTGTTATATATTATTAGGTTTATTTGATTATGATTGTTATGTTTGTTTATGTGTTGTATTTCTTTTTATATAAAAGAAAAGTTAAACTCTATTGTTCTCTGTTATCAGCCATGTCAGGAGGGGAGAGGTGACTGTAGGACAGGTGAATAGATCTATTGTTCTCTGTTATCAGCCATGTCAGGAGGAGAGAGGTGACTGTAGGACAGGTGAATACAATCTATTGTTCTCTGTTATCAGCCATGTCAGGAGGAGAGAGGTGACTGTAGGACAGGTGAATACAATCTATTGTTCTCTGTTATCAGCCATGTCAGGAGGGGAGAGGTGACTGTAGGACAGGTGAATATATTCTATTGTTCTCTATTATCAGCCATGTCAGGAGAGGAGAGGTGACTGTAGGACAGGTGAATACAATCTATTGTTCTCTATTATCAGCCATGTCAGGAGGGGAGAGGTGACTGTAGGACAGGTGAATATATCTATTGTTCTCTGTTATCAGCCATGTCAGGAGGGGAGAGGTGACTGTAGGACAGGTGAATATATCTATTGTTCTCTGTTATCAGCCATGTCAGGAGGGGAGAGGTGACTGTAGGACAGGTGAATATATCTATTGTTCTCTGTTATCAGCCATGTCAGGAGGGGAGAGGTGACTGTAGGACAGGTGAATATATCCATTGTTCTCTGTTATCAGCCATGTCAGGAGAGGAGAGGTGACTGTAGGACAGGTAAATACAATCTATTGTTCTCTGTTATCAGCCATGTCAGGAGGGGAGAGGTGACTGTAGGACAGGTGAATACAATCTATTGTTCTCTGTTATCAGCCACGTCAGGAGAGGAAAGGTGACTGTAGGACAGGTGAATACAATTTATTGTTCTCTGTTATCAGCCATGTCAGGAGAGGAGAGGTGACTGTAGGACAGGTGAATATAGCTATTATTCTGTTATCAGTCATGTCAGGAGGGGAGAGGTGACTGTAGGACAGGTGAATATATCTATTGTTCTGTTATCAGCCATGTCAGGAGGGGAGAGGTGACTGTAGGACAGGTGAATATATCTATTGTTCTCTGTTATCAGCCATGTCAGGAGAGGAGAGGTGACTGTAGGACAGGTGAATACAATCTATTGTTCTCTGTTATCAGCCATGTCAGGAGGGGAGAGGTGACTGTAGGACAGGTGAATATATTCTATTGTTCTCTGTTATCAGCCATGTCAGGAGAGGAGAGGTGACTGTAGGACAGGTGAATATATCTATTGTTCTCTGTTATCAGCCATGTCAGGAGAGGAGAGGTGACTGTAGGACAGGTGAATATATCTATTGTTCTCTGTTATCAGCCATGTGAGGAGGGGAGAGGTGACTGTAGGACAGGAGAATATATCTATTGTTCTCTGTTATCAGCCATGTGAGGAGGGGAGAGGTGACTGTAGGACAGGTGAATATAACTATTGTTCTCTGTTATCAGCCATGTGAGGAGGGGAGAGGTGACTGTGGGACAGGTGAATACAATCTATTGTTCTCTGTTATCAGCCATGTCAGGAGAGGAGAGTGGAGATCGCGCTGTTGAAGGGACCAGGTTAGTCTAGATGTTTGTACAACAGGTATCTTTATTGATATATAGATCAGGGCCAGATCATCATTGGCGCTCTGGGCCCCGTGTCCGCAAGGGGCCCCCGTAACATTCGGAACATCCCTGTGTCCCGAAAAATCTTTTCAGGACACAAGGATGTTACCTCTCTGCGGCCCCGCGTTAACTTTAAAAACGCAGGGGCCGCCAGGAGGTAGAGCACACAGAGACGTCACTGACATAGGAGAAGAGCAGAGCGGAGCAGAACAGTGAGGAGGACGCAATAGATCGTAACCCCAGAGCAGTGGTCGGAACACTGAAGTGGGGCAATACAAAGGCATACAGCCTCCAGCCATGCACTGTATATGGCTGATGGCTGTATGTCTGTGGGGGAACTGTACTGCACCTAATGTGGGGGGGGACTATACTGCACCTAATGTGGGGGAACTATAATGCACCTAATGTGGGGGAACTATACTGCACCTAATGTGGGGGAAACTGTACTGCACCTAATGTGGGGGAAACTGTACTGCACCTAATGTGGGGGAAACTGTACTGCACCTAATGTGGGGGAACTATACTGCACCTAATGTGGGGGAACTATACTGCACCTAATGTGGGGGAACTATACTGCACCTAATGTGGGGGGAACTATACTGCACCTAATGTGGGGGGAACTGTACTGCACCTAATGTGGGGGGAACTGTACTGCACCTAATGTGGGGGGAACTATACTGCACCTAATGTGGGGGGAACTATACTGCACCTAATCTGGGGGAACTATACTACACCTAATGTGGGGGAACTATACTGCACCTAATGTGGGGGAACTATACTGCACCTAATGAGGGGGAAACTGTACTGCACCTAATGTGGGGGAACTATACTGCACCTAATGTGGGGGGACTATACTGCACCTAATGTGGGGGGAACTGTACTGCACCTAATGTGGGGGAACTATACTGCACCTAATGTGGGGGGAACTGTACTGCACCTAATGTGGGGGGAACTGTACTGCACCTAATGTGGGGGGAACTATACTGCACCTAATCTGGGGGAACTATACTACACCTAATGTGGGGGAACTATACTGCATCTAATGTGGGGGAACTATACTGCACCTAATGAGGGGGAAACTGTACTGCACCTAATGTGGGGGAACTATACTGCACCTAATGTGGGGGAACTATACTGCACCTAATGTGGGGGGACTATACTGCACCTAATGTGGGGGGACTATACTGCACCTAATGTGGGGGGACTATACTGCACATAATGTGGGGGGACTATACTGCACCTAATGTGGGGGGACTATACTGCACCTAATGTGGGGGAACTATACTGCACCTAATGTGGGGGGAACTATACTGCACCTAATGTGGGGGGACTATACTGCACCTAATGTGGGGGGACTATACTGCACCTAATGTGGGGGGACTATACTGCACCTAATGTGGGGGGACTATACTGCACCTAATGTGGGGGAACTATACTGCACCTAATGTGGGGGGACTATACTGCACCTAATGTGGGGGGACTATACTGCACATAATGTGGGGGGACTATACTGCACCTAATGTGGGGGGACTATACTGCACCTAATGTGGGGGGACTATACTGCACCTAATGTGGGGGGACTATACTGCACCTAATGTGGGGGAACTATACTGCACCTAATGTGAGGGAACTATACTGCACCTAATGTGGGGGAACTGTACTGCACATAATGTGGGGGGACTATACTGCACCTAATCTGGGGGAACTATACTACACCTAATGTGGGGGAACTATACTGCATCTAATGTGGGGGAACTATACTGCACCTAATGTGGGGGAACTGTACTGCACCTAATGTGGGGGAACTATACTGCACCTAATGTGGGGGAACTATACTGCACCTAATGTGGGGGGACTATACTGCACCTAATGTGGGGGGACTATACTGCACCTAATGTGGGGGGACTATACTGCACATAATGTGGGGGGACTATACTGCACCTAATGTGGGGGAACTATACTGCACCTAATGTGGGGGAACTATACTGCACCTAATGTGGGGGGACTATACTGCACCTAATGTGGGGGGACTATACTGCACCTAATGTGAGGGAACTGTACTGCACCTAATGTGGGGGAACTGTACTGCACATAATGTGGGGGGACTATACTGCACCTAATCTGGGGGAACTATACTACACCTAATGTGGGGGAACTATACTGCATCTAATGTGGGGGAACTATACTGCACCTAATGTGGGGGAACTGTACTGCACCTAATGTGGGGGAACTATACTGCACCTAATGTGGGGGAACTATACTGCACCTAATGTGGGGGGACTATACTGCACCTAATGTGGGGGGACTATACTGCACCTAATGTGGGGGGACTATACTGCACATAATGTGGGGGGACTATACTGCACCTAATGTGGGGGAACTATACTGCACCTAATGTGGGGGAACTATACTGCACCTAATGTGGGGGGACTATACTGCACCTAATGTGGGGGGACTATACTGCACCTAATGTGAGGGAACTGTACTGCACCTAATGTGGGGGAACTGTACTGCACATAATGTGGGGGGACTATACTGCACCTAATGTGGGGGAGCTATACTGCACCTAATGTGGGGGAACTATACTGCACCTAATGTGGGGGGACTATACTGCACCTAATGTGGGGGAACTATACTGCACCTTATGTGGGGCACTATACTGCACATAATGTGGGGGGAACTGTACTGCACCTAATGTGGGGGAACTATACTGCACCTAATGTGGGGGGAACTGTACTGCACCTAATGTGGGGGGAACTGTACTGCACCTAATGTGGGGGAACTATACTGCACCTAATGAGGGGGAAACTGTACTGCACCTAATGTGGGGGAACTATACTGCACCTAATGTGGGGGAACTATACTGCACCTAATGTGGGGGGACTATACTGCACCTAATGTGGGGGGACTATACTGCACCTAATGTGGGGGGACTATACTGCACATAATGTGGGGGGACTATACTGCACCTAATGTGGGGGAACTATACTGCACCTAATGTGGGGGAACTATACTGCACCTAATGTGGGGGGACTATACTGCACCTAATGTGGGGGGACTATACTGCACCTAATGTGAGGGAACTGTACTGCACCTAATGTGGGGGAACTGTACTGCACATAATGTGGGGGGACTATACTGCACATAATGTGGGGGGAACTGTACTGCACATAATGTGGGGGGAACTGTACTGCACATAATGTGGGGGGAACTGTACTGCACCTAATGTGGGGGAGCTATACTGCACCTAATGTGGGGGAACTATACTGCACCTAATGTGGGGGGACTATACTGCACCTAATGTGGGGGAACTATACTGCACCTTATGTGGGGCACTATACTGCACATAATGTGGGGGGAACTGTACTGCACCTAATGTGGGGGAACTATACTGCACCTAATGTGGGGGGAACTGTACTGCACCTAATGTGGGGGGAACTGTACTGCACCTAATGTGGGGGGAACTGTACTGCACCTAATGTGGGGGGAACTATACTGCACCTAATGTGGGGGGACTATACTGCACCTAATGTGGGGGAACTATACTGCACCTAATGTGGGGGGACTATACTGCACCTAATGTGGGGGACTATACTGCAACTACTGTGGGGGAACTATACTGCACCTAATGTGGGGGGACTATACTGCACCTAATGTGGGGGGACTATACTGCACCTAATGTGGGGGGACTATACTGCACCTAATGTGGGGGACTATCCTGCACCTAATGTGGGGGACTATACTGCACCTAATGTGGGGGACTATACTGCACCTAATGTGGGGGGACTATACTGCACCTAATGTGGGGGGACTATACTGCACCTAATGTGGGGGGACTATACTGCACCTAATGTGGGGGACTATACTGCACCTAATGTGGGGGGACTATACTGCACCTAATGTGGGGGGACTATACTGCACCTAATGTGGGGGGACTATACTGCACCTAATGTGGGGGGCACTATATTGCCCTGGGGGCCATCCTAATGAAGTGCTCCGTCTTCCAGGCAGCCTTAATCTGGCCCTGATATAAAACACACAACGCGTTTCAGGACCATTCCGGTCTTTTCATCAGGTTTGATAACAAAAATCCTTAGACACAAATTTATACAGGATATAATAGGGACGTCACACACGGAAATGACGTCTCGTTTATTGACAAAAATCAAGGGAATAGTATAGTAAAAAGCAATGTCAGCGCAAGTATCACAGCGTATAAAACACGTCACAACTCAGACCCTATATTCATCTAAAACGTTGTTTTTTCAATCATTTCATTTAACCCTTCGGGCCATAAAGAGTTTAGATGAAAAATCCCGAATGATTCTCTGTTGATCAGTTTTTGGATTCTATTGTAAATCCTTCCGGAGGGGAATCTATATACTGAGGCGCGGGGATCGGGGGGATCGGATTCTATATACTGAGGCGCAGGGATCGGGGGATCGGATTCTATATACTGAGGCGCAGGGATCGTGGGGATTGGATTCTATATACTGAGGCGCAGGGATCGGGGGATTGGATTCTATATACTGAGGTGCAGGGATCGGGGGGATTGGATTCTATATACTGAGGCGCAGGGATCATGGGGATCGGATTCTATATATACTGAGGTGCAGGGATCGGGGGATTGGATTCTATATACTGAGGCGCAGGGATCGTGGGGATTGGATTCTATATACTGAGGCGCAGGGATCGTGGGGATTGGATTCTATATATACTGAGGTGCAGGGATTGGGGGGATTGGATTCTATATACTGAGGCGCAGGGATCGTGGGGATTGGATTCTATATACTGAGGCGCAGGGATCGTGGGGATTGGATTCTATATATACTGAGGCGCAGGGATCGTGGGGATTGGATTCTATATATACTGAGGCGCAGGGATCGGGGGGATTGGATTCTATATACTGAGGCGCAGGGATCGTGGGGATTGGATTCTATATATACTGAGGTGCAGGGATCGTGGGGATTGGATTCTATATATACTGAGGCGCAGGGATCGGGGGATTGGATTCTATATACTGAGGCGCAGGGATCGTGGGGATTGGATTCTATATATACTGAGGTGCAGGGATCGGGGGATTGTATTCTATATATACTGAGGCGCAGGGATCGTGGGGATTGGATTCTATATACTGAGGCGCAGGGATCGGGGGATTGGATTCTATATACTGAGGTGCAGGGATCGGGGGGATTGGATTCTATATACTGAGGCGCAGGGATCGTGGGGATCGGATTCTATATATACTGAGGTGCAGGGATCGGGGGGATTGGATTCTATATACTGAGGCGCAGGGATCGTGGGGATTGATTCTATATACTGAGGCGCAGGGATCGTGGGGATTGGATTCTATATATACTGAGGCGCAGGGATCGTGGGGATTGGATTCTATATATACTGAGGCGCAGGGATCGGGGGGATTGGATTCTATATACTGAGGCGCAGGGATCGTGGGGATTGGATTCTATATATACTGAGGTGCAGGGATCGGGGGATTGGATTCTATATATACTGAGGCGCAGGGATCAGGGGGATTGGTTTCTATATACTGAGGCGCAGGGATCGGGGGGATTGGATTCTATATACTGAGGTGCAGGGATCGGGGGGATTGGATTCTATATATACTGAGGTGCAGGGATCGGGGGATTGGATTCTATATACTGAGGCGCAGGGATCGGGGGGATTGGATTCTATATATACTGAGGCGCAGGGATCGTGGGGATTGGATTCTATATACTGAGGCGCAGGGATCGGGGGATTGGATTCTATATACTGAGGCGCAGGGATCGGGGGATTGGATTCTATATACTGAGGTGCAGGGATCGGGGGGATTGGATTCTATATATACTGAGGCGCAGGGATCGGGGGATTGGATTCTATATACTGAGGTGCAGGGATCGGGGGGATTGGATTCTATATATACTGAGGCGCAGGGATCGTGGGGATTGGATTCTATATATACTGAGGCGCAGGGATCGTGGGGATTGGATTCTATATACTGAGGCGCAGGGATCGTGGGGATTGGATTCTATATACTGAGGCGCAGGGATCGTGGGGATTGGATTCTATATACTGAGGCGCAGGGATCGTGGGGATCGGATTCTATATATACTGAGGTGCAGGGATCGGGGGGATTGGATTCTATATACTGAGGCGCAGGGATCGTGGGGATTGGATTCTATATACTGAGGCGCAGGGATCGTGGGGATTGGATTCTATATATACTGAGGCGCAGGGATCGTGGGGATTGGATTCTATATATACTGAGGCGCAGGGATCGGGGGGATTGGATTCTATATACTGAGGCGCAGGGATCGTGGGGATTGGATTCTATATATACTGAGGTGCAGGGATCGGGGGATTGGATTCTATATACTGAGGCGCAGGGATCGTGGGGATTGGATTCTATATATACTGAGGCGCAGGGATCGGGGGATTGGATTCTATATATACTGAGGCGCAGGGATCGGGGGATTGGATTCTATATATACTGAGGCGCAGGGATCGTGGGGATTGGATTCTATATACTGAGGCGCAGGGATCGGGGGGATTGGATTCTATATATACTGAGGCGCAGGGATCGGGGGGATTGGATTCTATATATACTGAGGCGCAGGGATCAGGGGATTGGATTCTATATACTGAGGCGCAGGGATCGGGGGGATCGGATTCTATATACTGAGGCGCAGGGATCGGGGGGATTGGATTCTATATACTGAGGCGCAGGGATCGGGGGGATTGGATTCTATATATACTGAGGCGCAGGGATCGGGGGGATTGGATTCTATATACTGAGGCGCAGGGATCGTGGGGATTGGATTCTATATACTGAGGAGCAGGGATCGGGGGATCGGATTCTATATACTGAGGCGCAGGGATCGTGGGGATTGGATTCTATATACTGAGGCGCAGGGATCGGGGGGATTGGATTCTATATACTGAGGCGCAGGGATCGGGGGGATTGGATTCTATAAATACTGAGGCGCGGGGATCGGGGGGATTGGATTCTATATACTGAGGCGCAGGGATCGGGGGGATTGGATTCTATATACTGAGGCGCAGGGATTGGGGGGGATTGGATTCTATATACTGAGGCTCAGGGATCGTGGGGATTGGATTCTATATACTGAGGCGCGGGGATCGGGGGGATTGGATTCTATATACTGAGGCGCGGGGATCGTGGGGATTGGATTCTATATATACTGAGGCGCAGGGATCGGGGGATTGGATTCTATATACTGAGGCGCAGGGATCGTGGGGATTGGATTCTATATATACTGGGGCGCAGGGATCGTGGGGATTGGATTCTATATACTGAGGCGCAGGGATCGGGGGGATTGGATTCTATATATACTGAGGCGCAGGGATCAGGGGGATTGGATTCTATATACTGAGGCGCAGGGATCGGATTCTATATATACTGAGGCGCAGGGATCGGGGGGATTGGATTCTATATATACTGAGGCGCAGGGATCGTGGGGATTGGATTCTATATATACTGAGGCGCAGGGATCGGGGGGATTGGATTCTATATACTGAGGCGCAGGGATCGGGGGGATTGGATTCTATATACTGAGGAGCAGGGATCGTGGGGATTGGATTCTATATACTGAGGCGCAGGGATCGGGTGATTGGATTCTATATATACTGAGGCGCAGGGATCGGGGGATTGGATTCTATATACTGAGGCGCAGGGATCGGGGGGATTGGATTCTATATATACTGAGGCGCAGGGATCGGGGGGATTGGATTCTATATATACTGAGGCGCAGGGATCGGGGGATCGGATTCTATATATACTGAGGCGCAGGGATCGTGGGGATTGGATTCTATATATACTGAGGCGCAGGGATCGTGGGGATTGGATTCTATATATACTGAGTCGCAGGGATCGTGGGGATTGGATTCTATATATACTGAGGCGCAGGGATCGGGGGGATTGGATTCTATATACTGAGGCGCAGGGATCGGGGGGATTGGATTCTATATACTGAGGCGCAGGGATCGGGGGATTGGATTCTATATACTGAGGCGCAGGGATCGTGGGGATTGGATTCTATATATACTGAGGCGCAGGGATCGTGGGGATTGGATTCTATATATACTGAGGCGCAGGGATCGGGGGGATTGGATTCTATATACTGAGGCGCAGGGATCGGGGGGATTGGATTCTATATACTGAGGCGCAGGGATCGGGGGGATTGGATTCTATATACTGAGGCGCAGGGATCGTGGGGATTGGATTCTATATACTACTGAGGCGCAGGGATCGGGGGATTGGATTCTATATACTGAGGCGCAGGGATCGGGGGGATTGGATTCTATATACTGAGGAGCAGGGATCGTGGGGATTGGATTCTATATACTGAGGCGCAGGGATCGGGGGATTGGATTCTATATATACTGAGGCGCAGGGATCGGGGGATTGGATTCTATATACTGAGGCGCAGGGATCGGGGGGATTGGATTCTATATACTGAGGCGCAGGGATCGGGGGATTGGATTCTATATATACTGAGGTGCAGGGATCGGGGGATTGGATTCTATATATACTGAGGCGCAGGGATCGGGGGGATTGGATTCTATATACTGAGGCGCAGGGATCGTGGGGATTGGATTCCATATACTGAGGCGCGGGGATCGGGGGGATCGGATTCTATATATACTGAGGTGCGGGGATCGTGGGGATTGGATTCTATATACTGAGGCGCAGGGATCGGGGGGATTGGATTCTATATATACTGAGGCGCAGGGATCGTGGGGATTGGATTCTATATATACTGAGGCGCAGGGATCGTGGGGATTGGATTCTATATATACTGAGGCGCAGGGATCGGGAGATTGGATTCTATATATACTGAGGCGCAGGGATCGGGGGGATTGGATTCTATATATACTGAGGCGCAGGATCGCGGGGATCGGATTCTATATACTGAGGCGCAGGGATCGCGGGGATTGGATTCTATATATACTGAGGCGCAGGGATCGTGGGGATTGGATTCTATATATACTGAGGCGCAGGGATCGTGGGGATTGGATTCTATATATACTGAGGGTGCAGGGATCGCGGGGATCGGATTCTATATATACTGAGGCGCAGGGATCGTGGGGATTGGATTCTATATATACTGAGGCGCAGGGATCGGGGGGATTGGATTCTATATATACTGAGGCGCAGGGATCGGGGGGATTGGATTCTATATATACTGAGGCGCAGGGATCGGGGGGATTGGATTCTATATATACTGAGGCGCAGGGATCAGGGGATTGGATTCTATATATACTGAGGCGCAGGGATCCGGGGATTGGATTCTATATATACTAAGGTGCAGGGATCGGGGGATTGGATTCTATATACTGAAGCGCAGGGATCGGGGGATCGGATTCTATATATACTGAGGCGCAGGGATCGGGGGATTGGATTCTATATACTGAGGCGCAGGGATCGGGGGATTGGATTCTATATATACTGAGGCGCAGGGATCGTGGGATTGGATTCTATATACTGAGGCGCAGGGATCGGGGGGATTGGATTCTATATACTGAGGCGCAGGGATCGGGGGATTGGATTCTATATACTGAGGCGCAGGGATCGGGGGGATTGGATTCTATATATACTGAGGCGCAGGGATCGGGGGGATTGGATTCTATATACTGAGGCGCAGGGATCGGGGGATTGGATTCTATATATACTGAGGCGCAGGGATCGGGGGGATTGGATTCTATATATACTGAGGCGCAGGGATCGTGGGGATTGGATTCTATATACTGAGGCGCAGGGATCGTGGGGATTGGATTCTATATATACTGAGGCGCAGGGATCGGGGGGATTGGATTCTATATATACTGAGGCGCAGGGATCGGGGGATTGGATTCTATATACTGAGGCGCAGGGATCGGGGGATTGGATTCTATATACTGAGGCGCAGGGATCGGGGGGATCGGATTCTATATACTGAGGCGCAGGGATCGGGGGGATTGGATTCTATATACTGAGGCGCAGGGATCGGGGGGATTGGATTCTATATATACTGAGGCGCAGGGATCGGGGGGATTGGATTCTATATACTGAGGCGCAGGGATCGTGGGGATTGGATTCTATATACTGAGGCGCAGGGATCGTGGGGATCGGATTCTATATACTGAGGCGCAGGGATCGTGGGGATTGGATTCTATATACTGAGGCGCAGGGATCGGGGGGATTGGATTCTATATACTGAGGCGCAGGGATCGGGGGGATTGGATTCTATAAATACTGAGGCGCGGGGATCGGGGGGATTGGATTCTATATACTGAGGCGCAGGGATCGGGGGGATTGGATTCTATATACTGAGGCGCAGGGATTGGGGGATTGGATTCTATATACTGAGGCTCAGGGATCGTGGGGATTGGATTCTATATACTGAGGCGCGGGGATCGGGGGGATTGGATTCTATATACTGAGGCGCGGGGATCGTGGGGATTGGATTCTATATATACTGAGGCGCAGGGATCGGGGGATTGGATTCTATATACTGAGGCGCAGGGATCGTGGGGATTGGATTCTATATATACTGGGGCGCAGGGATCGTGGGGATTGGATTCTATATACTGAGGCGCAGGGATCGGGGGGATTGGATTCTATATATACTGAGGCGCAGGGATCAGGGGGATTGGATTCTATATACTGAGGCGCAGGGATCGGATTCTATATATACTGAGGCGCAGGGATCGGGGGGATTGGATTCTATATATACTGAGGCGCAGGGATCGTGGGGATTGGATTCTATATATACTGAGGCGCAGGGATCGGGGGGATTGGATTCTATATACTGAGGCGCAGGGATCGGGGGGATTGGATTCTATATACTGAGGAGCAGGGATCGTGGGGATTGGATTCTATATACTGAGGCGCAGGGATCGGGTGATTGGATTCTATATATACTGAGGCGCAGGGATCGGGGGATTGGATTCTATATACTGAGGCGCAGGGATCGGGGGGATTGGATTCTATATATACTGAGGCGCAGGGATCGGGGGGATTGGATTCTATATATACTGAGGCGCAGGGATCGGGGGATCGGATTCTATATATACTGAGGCGCAGGGATCGTGGGGATTGGATTCTATATATACTGAGGCGCAGGGATCGTGGGGATTGGATTCTATATATACTGAGTCGCAGGGATCGTGGGGATTGGATTCTATATACTGAGGCGCAGGGATCGGGGGATTGGATTCTATATATACTGAGGCGCAGGGATCGTGGGGATTGGATTCTATATACTGAGGCGCAGGGATCGGGGGGATTGGATTCTATATACTGAGGCGCAGGGATCGGGGGGATTGGATTCTATATATACTGAGGCGCAGGGATCGGGGGGATTGGATTCTATATACTGAGGCGCAGGGATCGGGGGGATTGGATTCTATATATACTGAGGCGCAGGGATCGGGGGGATTGGATTCTATATACTGAGGCGCAGGGATCGTGGGGATTGGATTCTATATATACTGAGGCGCAGGGATCGGGGGGATTGGATTCTATATATACTGAGGCGCAGGGATCGGGGGGATTGGATTCTATATATACTGAGGCGCAGGGATCGTGGGGATTGGATTCTATATATACTGAGGCGCAGGGATCAGGGGGATTGGATTCTATATATACTGAGGCGCAGGGATCGTGGGGATTGGATTCTATATATACTGAGGCGCAGGGATCGGGGGGATTGGATTCTATATACTGAGGCGCAGGGATCGGGGGGATTGGATTCTATATATACTGAGGCGCAGGGATCGTGGGGATTGGATTCTATATATACTGAGGCGCAGGGATCGGGGGGATTGGATTCTATATACTGAGGAGCAGGGATCGTGGGGATTGGATTCTATATATACTGAGGTGCAGGGATCGGGGGATTGGATTCTATATATACTGAGGCGCAGGGATCGTGGGGATCGGATTCTATATACTGAGGCGCAGGGATCGTGGGGATGGATTCTATATATACTGAGGCGCAGGGATTGGGGGGATTGGATTCTATATATACTGAGGCGCAGGGATCGGGGGGATGGATTCTATATATACTGAGGCGCAGGGATTGGGGGGATTGGATTCTATATACTGAGGCGCAGGGATCGTGGGGATTGGATTCTATATACTGAGGCGCAGGGATCGGGGGGATTGGATTCTATATACTGAGGCGCAGGGATCGGGGGGATTGGATTCTATATACTGAGGCGCAGGGATCGGGGGGATTGGATTCTATATATACTGAGGCGCAGGGATCGTGGGGATTGGATTCTATATATACTGAGGCGCAGGGATCGGGGGATTGGATTCTATATATACTGAGGCGCAGGGATCGTGGGGATTGGATTCTATATACTGAGGCGCAGGGATCGTGGGGATTGGATTCTATATACTGAGGCGCAGGGATCGTGGGGATTGGATTCTATATATACTGAGGCGCGGGGATCGGGGGGATTGGATTCTATATATACTGAGGCGCAGGGATTGGGGGGATTGGATTCTATATATACTGAGGCGCAGGGATCGGGGGGATTGGATTCTATATATACTGAGGCGCAGGGATCGTGGGGATTGGATTCTATATACTGAGGCGCAGGGATCGTGGGGATTGGATTCTATATATACTGAGGCGCAGGGATCGGGGGGATTGGATTCTATATATACTGAGGCGCAGGGATCGTGGGGATTGGATTCTATATACTGAGGCGCAGGGATCGTGGGGATTGGATTCTATATACTGAGGCGCAGGGATCGTGGGGATTGGATTCTATATACTGAGGCGCAGGGATCGTGGGGATTGGATTCTATATACAGAGGCGCAGGGATCGGGGGGATTGGATTCTATATACTGAGGCGCAGGGATCGGGGGATCGGATTCTATATACTGAGGAGCAGGGATCGGGGGGATTGGATTCTATATATACTGAGGCGCAGGGATCGTGGGGATTGGATTCTATATACTGAGGCGCGGGGATCGGGGGAATTGGATTCTATATACTGAGGCGCAGGGATCGTGGGGATTGGATTCTATATACAGAGGCGCAGGGATCGTGGGGATTGGATTCTATATATACTGAGGAGCAGGGATCGGGGGGATTGGATTCTATATACTGAGGCGCAGGGATCGGGGGAATTGGATTCTATATACAGAGGCGCAGGGATCGGGGGATTGGATTCTATATATACAGAGGCGCAGGGATCGTGGGGATTGGATTCTATATATACTGAGGCGCAGGGATCGGGGGGATTGGATTCTATATACTGAGGCGCAGGGATCGGGGGGATTGGATTCTATATACTGAGGCGCAGGGATCGGGGGATTGGATTCTATATACTGAGGCGCAGGGATCGTGGGGATTGGATTCTATATATACTGAGGCGCAGGGATCGGGGGGATTGGATTCTATATACTGAGGCGCAGGGATCGGGGGGATTGGATTCTATATATACTGAGGCGCAGGGATCGGGGGATTGGATTCTATATACTGAGGCGCGGGGATTGGATTCTATATACTGAGGCGCAGGGATCGGGGGATTGGATTCTATATACTGAAGGCGCAGGGATCGTGGGGATTGGATTCTATATACTGAGGCGCAGGGATCGGGGGATTGGATTCTATATATACTGAGGCGCAGGGATCGGGGGGATTGGATTCTATATACTGAGGCGCAGGGATCGGGGGGATTGGATTCTATATACTGAGGCGCAGGGATCGTGGGGATCGGATTCTATATACTGAGGCGCAGGGATCGGGGGGATTGGATTCTATATACTGAGGCGCAGGGATCGTGGGGATCGGATTCTATATACTGAGGCGCAGGGATCGGGGGGATTGGATTCTATATACTGAGGCGCAGGGATCGGGGGGATTGGATTCTATATACTGAGGCACAGGGATCGGGGGGATTGGATTCTATATACTGAGGCGCAGGGATCGTGGGGATCGGATTCTATATACTGAGGCGCAGGGATCGGGGGGATTGGATTCTATATACTGAGGCGCAGGGATCGGGGGGATTGGATTCTATATACTGAGGCGCAGGGATCGGGGGATTGGATTCTATATACTGAGGCGCAGGGATCGGGGGGATTGGATTCTATATACTGAGGCGCAGGGATCGGGGGATTGGATTCTATATACTGAGGCGCAGGGATCGGGGGATTGGATTCTATATACTGAGGCGCAGGGATCGTGGGGATTGGATTCTATATATACTGAGGTGCAGGGATCGGGGGATTGGATTCTATATACTGAGGCGCAGGGATCGGGGGGATTGGATTCTATATATACTGAGGCGCAGGGATCGGGGGATTGGATTCTATATACTGAGGCGCGGGGATTGGATTCTATATACTGAGGCGCAGGGATCGGGGATTGGATTCTATATACTGAGGCGCAGGGATCAGGGGGATTGGATTCTATATACTGAGGCGCAGGGATCGGGGGATTGGATTCTATATACTGAGGCGCAGGGATCGGGGGATTGGATTCTATATACTGAGGCGCAGGGATCGGGGGATTGGATTCTATATACTGAGGCGCAGGGAGCGGGGGGATCGGATTCTATATATACTGAGGCGCAGGGATCGGGGGGATCGGATTCTATATATACTGAGGCGCAGGGATCGGGGGGATTGGATTCTATATACTGAGGCGCAGGGATCGGGGGATTGGATTCTATATATACTGAGGCGCAGGGATCGTGGGGATTGGATTCTATATATACTGAGGCGCAGGGATCGGGGGATTGGATTCTATATATACTGAGGCGCAGGGATCGGGGGGATTGGATTCTATATATACTGAGGCGCAGGGATCGTGGGGATTGGATTCTATATATACTGAGGCGCAGGGATCGTGGGGATTGGATTCTATATATACTGAGGCGCAGGGATCGGGGGGATTGGATTCTATATACTGAGGCGCAGGGATCGGGGGGATTGGATTCTATATATACTGAGGCGCAGGGATCGGGGGATTGGATTCTATATACTGAGGCGCAGGGATCGGGGGGATTGGATTCTATATATACTGAGGCGCAGGGATCGGGGGATTGGATTCTATATACTGAGGCGCAGGGATCGGGGGATTGGATTCTATCTACTGAGGCGCAGGGATCGGGGGATTGGATTCTATATATATTGAGGCGCAGGGATCGGGGGGATTGGATTCTATATATACTGAGGTGCAGGGATCGGGGGATTGGATTCTATATATACTGAGGCGCAGGGATCGGGGGGATTGGATTCTATATACTGAGGCGCAGGGATCGTGGGGATTGGATTCTATATACTGAGGCGCGGGGATCGGGGGGATCGGATTCTATATATACTGAGGTGCAGGGATCGGGGGATTGGATTCTATATATACTGAGGCGCAGGGATCGGGGGATTGGATTCTATATATACTGAGGCGCAGGGATCGGGGGGATTGGATTCTATATACTGAGGCGCAGGGATCGGATTCTATATATACTGAGGCGCAGGGATCGGATTCTATATATACTGAGGCGCAGGGATCGTGGGGATTGGATTCTATATACTGAGGCGCAGGGATCGGATTCTATATATACTGAGGCGCAGGGATCGGGGGGATTGGATTCTATATACTGAGGCGCAGGGATCGGGGGGATTGGATTCTATATATACTGAGGCGCAGGGATCGTGGGGATCGGATTCTATATATTGAGGCGCAGGGATCGGGGGGATTGGATTCTATATATACTGAGGCGCAGGGATCGTGGGGATTGGATTCTATATATACTGAGGCGCAGGGATCGGGGGGATCGGATTCTATATACTGAGGCGCAGGGATCGCGGGGATTGGATTCTATATATACTGAGGCGCAGGGATCGGGGGGATTGGATTCTATATATACTGGGGCGCAGGGATCGTGGGGATTGGATTCTATATATACTGAGGCGCAGGGATCGTGGGGATTGGATTCTATATATACTGAGGCGCAGGGATCGGGGGATCGGATTCTATATATACTGAGGCGCAGGGATCGGGGGGATTGGATTCTATATACTGAGGCGCAGGGATCGGGGGATTGGATTCTATATATACTGAGGCGCAGGGATCAGGGGATTGGATTCTATATACTGAGGCGCGGGGATCGGGGGATTGGATTCTATATATACTGAGGCGCAGGGATCGGGGGGATCGGATTCTATATATACTGAGGCGCAGGGATCGGGGGATTGGATTCTATATACTGAGGCGCAGGGATCGTGGGGATCGGATTCTATATACTGAGGCGCAGGGATCGTGGGGATCGGATTCTATATACTGAGGCGCAGGGATCGGGGGATTGGATTCTATATATACTGAGGCGCAGGGATCGGGGGATTGGATTCTATATATACTGAGGCGCAGGGATCCGGGGATTGGATTCTATATATATTGAGGCGCAGGGATCGGGGGGATTGGATTCTATATATACTGAGGCGCAGGGATCGGGGGATTGGATTCTATATACTGAGGCGCAGGGATCGGGGGGATTGGATTCTATATACTGAGGTGCAGGGATCGTGGGGATTGGATTCTATATACTGAGGCGCAGGGATCGGGGGGATTGGATTCTATATACTGAGGTGCAGGGATCGTGGGGATTGGATTCTATATATACTGAGGTGCAGGGATCGGGGGATTGGATTCTATATACTGAGGCGCGGGGATTGGATTCTATATACTGAGGCGCAGGGATCGGGGGGATTGGATTCTATATATACTGAGGCGCAGGGATCGGGGGGATTGGATTCTATATATACTGGGGCGCAGGGATCGTGGGGGATTGGATTCTATATACTGAGGCGCAGGGATCGGGGGGATTGGATTCTATATATACTGAGGCGCAGGGATTGGGGGGATTGGATTCTATATACTGAGGCGCAGGGATCGGGGGGATTGGATTCTATATACTGAGGCGCAGGGATCGGGGGATTGGATTCTATATATACTGAGGCGCAGGGATCGCGGGGATTGGATTCTATATACTGAGGCGCAGGGATCGGGGGATTGGATTCTATATACTGAGGCGCAGGGATCGGGGGGATTGGATTCTATATACTGAGGCGCAGGGATCGGGGGATTGGATTCTATATACTGAGGCGCAGGGATCGGGGGATTGGATTCTATATACTGAGGCGCAGGGATCGCGGGGATTGGATTCTATATACTGAGGCGCAGGGATCGGGGGATTGGATTCTATATACTGAGGCGCAGGGATCGTGGGGATTGGATTCTATATACTGAGGCGCAGGGATCGGGGGGATTGGATTCTATATACTGAAGCGCAGGGATCGTGGGGATTGGATTCTATATATACTGAGGCGCAGGGATCGGGGGGATTGGATTCTATATACTGAGGCGCAGGGATCGGGGGGATTGGATTCTATATACTGAGGCGCAGGGATCGTGGGGATTGGATTCTATATACTGAGGTGCAGGGATCGTGGGGATTGGATTCTATATATACTGAGGCGCAGGGATCGGGGGGATTGGATTCTATATACTGAGGCGCAGGGATCGGGGGGATTGGATTCTATATACTGAGGCGCAGGGATCGGGGGGATTGGATTCTATATATACTGAGGCGCAGGGATCGGGGGGATTGGATTCTATATACTGAGGCGCAGGGATCGTGGGGATTGGATTCTATATATACTGAGGCGCAGGGATCGGGGGGATTGGATTCTATATATACTGAGGCGCAGGGATCGGGGGGATGGATTCTATATATACTGAGGCGCAGGGATCGTGGGGATTGGATTCTATATATACTGAGGTGCAGGGATCGGGGGATTGGATTCTATATACTGAGGCGCAGGGATCGGGGGATTGGATTCTATATACTGTGGCGCAGGGATCGGGGGGATTGGATTCTATATACTGAGGTGCAGGGATCGTGGGGATTGGATTCTATATATACTGAGGTGCAGGGATCGGGGGGATCGGATTCTATATATACTGAGGCGCAGGGATTGGGGGGATTGGATTCTATATACTGAGGCGCAGGGATCGGGGGGATTGGATTCTATATACTGAGGCGCAGGGATCGGGGGATTGGATTCTATATATACTGAGGCGCAGGGATCGCGGGGATTGGATTCTATATACTGAGGCGCAGGGATCGGGGGATTGGATTCTATATACTGAGGCGCAGGGATCGGGGGGATTGGATTCTATATACTGAGGCGCAGGGATCGGGGGATTGGATTCTATATACTGAGGCGCAGGGATCGGGGGATTGGATTCTATATACTGAGGCGCAGGGATCGGGGGATTGGATTCTATATATACTGAGGCGCAGGGATCGGGGGATTGGATTCTATATATACTGAGGCGCAGGGATCGGGGGGATTGGATTCTATATACTGAGGCGCAGGGATCAGGGGGATTGGATTCTATATATACTGAGGCGCAGGGATCGGGGGGATTGGATTCTATATACTGAGGCGCAGGGATCGGGGGATTGGATTCTATATACTGAGGCGCAGGGATCGGGGGATTGGATTCTATATACTGAGGCGCAGGGATCGGGGGATTGGATTCTATATATACTGAGGCGCAGGGATCGGGGGATTGGATTCTATATACTGAGGCGCAGGGATCGGGGGATTGGATTCTATATATACTGAGGCGCAGGGATCGGGGGGATTGGATTCTATATACTGAGGCGCAGGGATCGTGGGGATTGGATTCTATATACTGAGGCGCAGGGATCGGGGGATTGGATTCTATATACTGAGGCGCAGGGATCGGGGGATTGGATTCTATATACTGAGGCGCAGGGATCGTGGGGATTGGATTCTATATATACTGAGGTGCAGGGATCGGGGGATTGGATTCTATATATACTGAGGCGCAGGGATCAGGGGGATTGGATTCTATATATACTGAGGCGCAGGGATCGGGGGGATTGGATTCTATATACTGAGGCGCAGGGATCGGGGGATTGGATTCTATATACTGAGGCGCAGGGATCGGGGGATTGGATTCTATATACTGAGGTGCAGGGATCGGGGGGATTGGATTCTATATACTGAGGCGCAGGGATCGGGGGGATTGGATTCTATATACTGAGGCGCAGGGATCGTGGGGATTGGATTCTATATACTGAGGCGCAGGGATCGGGGGGATTGGATTCTATATACTGAGGCGCAGGGATCAGGGGGATTGGATTCTATATATACTGAGGTGCAGGGATCGGGGGATTGGATTCTATATACTGAGGCGCAGGGATCGGGGGATTGGATTCTATATATACTGAGGCGCAGGGATCGTGGGGATTGGATTCTATATACTGAGGCGCAGGGATCGTGGGGATTGGATTCTATATATACTGAGGCGCAGGGATCGTGGGGATTGGATTCTATATACTGAGGCGCAGGGATCGGGGGGATTGGATTCTATATATACTGAGGCGCAGGGATTGGGGGGATTGGATTCTATATATACTGAGGCGCAGGGATCGGGGGATTGGATTCTATATACTGAGGCGCAGGGATCGTGGGGATTGGATTCTATATATACTGAGGCGCAGGGATCGTGGGGATTGGATTCTATATATACTGAGGCGCAGGGATCGTGGGGATTGGATTCTATATACTGAGGCGCAGGGATCGGGGGGATTGGATTCTATATACTGAGGCGCAGGGATCGTGGGGATTGGATTCTATATACTGAGGCGCAGGGATTGGGGGGATTGGATTCTATATACTGAGGCGCAGGGATCGTGGGGATTGGATTCTATATATACTGAGGCGCAGGGATCGTGGGGATCGGATTCTATATACTGAGGTGCAGGGATCGGGGGATTGGATTCTATATATACTGAGGCGCAGGGATCGGGGGGATTGGATTCTATATATACTGAGGCGCAGGGATCGGGGGGATTGGATTCTATATATACTGAGGCGCAGGGATTGGGGGGATTGGATTCTATATACTGAGGCGCAGGGATCGGGGGGATTGGATTCTATATACTGAGGCGCAGGGATCGGGGGGATTGGATTCTATATACTGAGGCGCAGGGATCGGGGGGATTGGATTCTATATATACTGAGGCGCAGGGATCGTGGGGATTGGATTCTATATACTGAGGCGCAGGGATCAGGGGGATTGGATTCTATATATACTGAGGCGCAGGGATCGGGGGGATTGGATTCTATATATACTGAGGCGCAGGGATCGGGGGGATTGGATTCTATATACTGAGGTGCAGAGATCGTGGGGATTGGATTCTATATACTGAGGCGCAGGGATCGGGGGATCGGATTCTATATACTGAGGAGCAGGGATCGGGGGGATTGGATTCTATATATACTGAGGCGCAGGGATCGGGGGATCGGATTCTATATACTGAGGAGCAGGGATCGGGGGGATTGGATTCTATATATACTGAGGCGCGGGGATCGGGGGAATTGGATTCTATATACAGAGGCGCAGGGATCGTGGGGATTGGATTCTATATACAGAGGCGCAGGGATCGTGGGGATTGGATTCTATATATACTGAGGCGCAGGGATCGGGGGGATTGGATTCTATATACTGAGGCGCAGGGATCGGGGGGATTGGATTCTATATACTGAGGCGCAGGGATCGGGGGATTGGATTCTATATACTGAGGCGCAGGGATCAGGGGGATTGGATTCTATATATACTGAGGCGCAGGGATCGTGGGGATTGGATTCTATATACTGAGGCGCAGGGATCGTGGGGATTGGATTCTATATACTGAGGCGCAGGGATCGGGGGGATTGGATTCTATATACTGAGGCGCAGGGATCGTGGGGATTGGATTCTATATACTGAGGCGCAGGGATCGTGGGGATTGGATTCTATATACTGAGGCGCAGGGATCAGGGGGATTGGATTCTATATACAGAGGCGCAGGGATCAGGGGGATTGGATTCTATATACTGAGGCGCAGGGATCGGGGGGGATTGGATTCTATATACTGAGGCGCAGGGATCAGGGGGATTGGATTCTATATACTGAGGCGCAGGGATCGGGGGGATTGGATTCTATATACTGAGGCGCAGGGATCAGGGGGATTGGATTCTATATACTGAGGCGCAGGGATCGGGGGGATTGGATTCTATATACTGAGGCGCAGGGATCGTGGGGATTGGATTCTATATATACTGAGGCGCAGGGATCGGGGGATCGGATTCTATATACTGAGGCGCAGGGATCGTGGGGATTGGATTCTATATACTGAGGAGCAGGGATCGGGGGGATTGGATTCTATATACTGAGGCGCTGGGATTGGGGGATTGGATTCTATATACTGAGGCGCAGGGATCGTGGGGATTGGATTCTATATATACTGAGGCGCAGGGATCGGGGGATCGGATTCTATATACTGAGGAGCAGGGATCGGGGGGATTGGATTCTATATATACTGAGGCGCAGGGATTGGGGGGATTGGATTCTATATACTGAGGCGCAGGGATCGTGGGGATTGGATTCTATATACAGAGGCGCAGGGATTGGGGGGATTGGATTCTATATATACTGAGGCGCAGGGATCGGGGGATCGGATTCTATATACTGAGGAGCAGGGATCGGGGGGATTGGATTCTATATATACTGAGGCGCGGGGATCGGGGGAATTGGATTCTATATATACTGAGGCGCGGGGATCGGGGGGATTGGATTCTATATACTGAGGCGCAGGGATCGTGGGGATTGGATTCTATATACAGAGGCGCAGGGATCGTGGGGATTGGATTCTATATATACTGAGGCGCAGGGATCGGGGGGATTGGATTCTATATACTGAGGCGCAGGGATCGGGGGGATTGGATTCTATATACTGAGGCGCAGGGATCGGGGGATTGGATTCTATATACTGAGGCGCAGGGATCGTGGGGATTGGATTCTATATATACTGAGGCGCAGGGATCGTGGGGATTGGATTCTATATATACTGAGGCGCAGGGATCGTGGGGATTGGATTCTATATATACTGAGGCGCAGGGATCGTGGGGATTGGATTCTATATACTGAGGCGCAGGGATCGGGGGGATTGGATTCTATATACTGAGGCGCAGGGATCGGGGGGATTGGATTCTATATATACTGAGGCGCAGGGATCGGGGGGATTGGATTCTATATATACTGAGGCGCAGGGATCGTGGGGATTGGATTCTATATACTGAGGCGCAGGGATCGGGGGGATTGGATTCTATATATACTGAGGCGCAGGGATCGGGGGATCGGATTCTATATACTGAGGCGCAGGGATCGTGGGGATTGGATTCTATATACTGAGGCGCAGGGATCGTGGGGATTGGATTCTATATACTGAGGCGCAGGGATCGTGGGGATTGGATTCTATATACTGAGGCGCAGGGATCAGGGGGATTGGATTCTATATACTGAGGCGCAGGGATTGGGGGGATTGGATTCTATATACTGAGGCGCAGGGATCGTGGGGATTGGATTCTATATATACTGAGGCGCAGGGATCGGGGGGATTGGATTCTATATACTGAGGCGCAGGGATCGGGGGGATTGGATTCTATATACTGAGGCGCAGGGATCGGGGGGATTGGATTCTATATATACTGAGGCGCAGGGATCGGGGGATTGGATTCTATATACTGAGGCGCAGGGATCGGGGGATCGGATTCTATATACTGAGGCGCAGGGATCGTGGGGATTGGATTCTATATATACTGAGGCGCAGGGATCGGGGGGATTGGATTCTATATACTGAGGCGCAGGGATCGGGGGGATTGGATTCTATATATACTGAGGCGCAGGGATCATGGGGATTGGATTCTATATATACTGAGGCGCAGGGATCGGGGGGATTGGATTCTATATATACTGAGGCGCAGGGATCGGGGGATTGGATTCTATATACTGAGGCGCAGGGATCGTGGGGATTGGATTCTATATATACTGAGGCGCAGGGATCGGGGGATTGGATTCTATATACTGAGGCGCAGGGATCGGGGGGATTGGATTCTATATACTGAGGCGCAGGGATCGGGGGATTGGATTCTATATACTGAGGCCCAGGGATCGGGGGATTGGATTCTATATACTGAGGCGCAGGGATCGGGGGGATTGGATTCTATATACTGAGGCGCAGGGATCATGGGGATTGGATTCTATATATACTGAGGCGCAGGGATCGGGGGATTGGATTCTATATACTGAGGCGCGGGGATTGGATTCTATATACTGAGGCGCAGGGATCGGGGATTGGATTCTATATACTGAGGCGCAGGGATCGGGGGGATTGGATTCTATATATACTGAGGCGCAGGGATCGGGGGGATTGGATTCTATATACTGAGGCGCAGGGATCGGGGGGATTGGATTCTATATATACTGAGGCGCAGAGATCGTGGGGATTGGATTCTATATATACTGAGGCGCAGGGATCGGGGGGATTGGATTCTATATACTGAGGCGCAGGGATCGGGGGGATCGGATTCTATATATACTGAGGCGCAGGGATCGGGGGGATACACTGTATATACGTAATAGGAATGTTATGGGGGAGATTGTTCGTTCTCGGGTCCGTACAGTCCGACCAATATATTGGATCCCACATTACATGTGAGACGGTAAATAACTTCCATAGAGGAACAGTCGTGTCCTGTAATAGAGAAGGATTGAGAAGTAGAGTTGTCCGGGATCCATGTGCAGCACAGACATCTGTCACAACTGCATTTATATTACTGTCCATTGGGGGCGTCCTAAGGCGACGGTGCAAGATGACTCCTTAAAGTGCGTCCTCTCCGATTAAGTAATGAGCGGTTTAGTGGGAATTTTTTATTTTAACCTTAAGGACCCAGGGCGTACCTGTACATTCTGAGTCCGCTCCCCTTCTATAACGTGGGGCCCCTTACCTGCCTCCTCAGTGTCCGATCACCGAATGACTGCTCAGTGCCTGAGATCCAGGCAGAATCATCGATCAATGGTTTCCTATGAGAAACCATTGATCAATGTAAAAGATCAGTGTGTGCAGTGTTATAGTCTCCTATGGGATAACAATGATCAGTATAAGAGATCAGTGTGTGCAGTGTTAAAGTCTCCTATGGGATAATAATGATCAGTATAAGAGATCAGTGTGTGCAGTGTTATAGTCTCCAATGGGATAACAATGATCAGTATAAGAGATCAGTGTGTGCAGTGTTAAAGTCTCCTAAGGGATAACAATGATCAGTATAAGAGATCAGTGTGTGCAGTGTTATAGTCTCCTAGGGGATAACAATGATCAGTATAACACTGCACACACTGATCTCTTATACTGATCATTGTTATCCCATACGAAACCATAACCCTGCACACACTGATCTCTTATACTGATCATTATTATCCCATAGGAGACTATAACACTGCACACACTGATCTCTTATACTGATCATTGTTATCCCATAGGAGACTATAACACTGCACACACTGATCTCTTATACTGATCATTATTATCCCATAGGAGACTATAACACTGCACACACTGATCTCTTATACTGATCATTATTATCCCATAGGAGACTATAACACTGCACACACTGATCTCTTATACTGATCATTATTATCCCATAGGGGGCTATAACACTGCACACACTGATCTCTTATACTGATCATTATTATCCCATATGAGACTATAACACTGCACACACTGATCTCTTATACTGATCATTATTATCCCATAGGAGACTATAACACTGTACACTGATCTCCTATATTGATCATTGTTATCCCATAGGAGACTATAACACTGCACACACTGATCTCTTATACTGATCATTATTATCCCATAGGAGACTATAACACTGCACACACTGATCTCTTATACTGACCATTATTATCCCATAGGAGACTTTAACACTGCACACACTGATCTCTTATACTGATCATTGTTATCCCATAGGAGACTATAACACTGCACACACTGATCTTTTACATTGATCAATGGTTTCTCATAGGAAACCATTGATCGATGATTCTGCCTGGATCTCAGGCACTGAGCAGTCATTCGGTGATCGGACACTGAGGAGGCAGGTAAGGGGCCCCGCGTTATAGAAGGGGAGCGGACTCAGAATGTACAGGTACACCCTGGGTCCTTAAGGTTAAAATAAAAAATTCCCACTAAACCGCTCATTACTTAATCGGAGAGGACGCACTTTAAGGAGTCATCTTGCACCGTCGCCTTAGGACGCCCCCAATGGACAGTAATATAAATGCAGTTGTGACAGATGTCTGTGCTGCACATGGATCCCGGACAACTCTACTTCTCAATCCTTCTCTATTACAGGACACGACTGTTCCTCTATGGAAGTTATTTACCGTCTCACATGTAATGTGGGATCCAATATATTGGTCGGACTGTACGGACCCGAGAACGAACAATCTCCCCCATAACATTCCTATTACGTTTATACAGAGACGTCATTTCCGTGTGTGATGTCCCCATTGCAACCTGATGAAAAGACCAGAATGGTCCTGAAACGCGTTGTGTGTTCTATATATCAATAAAGATACCTGTTGTACATACATCTGGACTTACGTGATTCCCTTCAACAGCGCGATCTCCACTCTCCCTCCTGACATGGCTGATAACAGAAAACAATAGATATATTCACCTGTCCTACAGTCACCTCTCTCCTCCTGACATGGCTGATAACAGAAAACAATAGATATATTCACCTGTCCTACAGTCACCTCTCCTCCTGACATGGCTGATAACAGAGAACAATATATATATTCACCTGTCCTACAGTCACCTCTCTCCTCCTGACATGGCTGATAACAGAAAACAATAGATATATTCACCTGTCCTACAGTCACCTCTCCTCTCCTGACATGGCTGATAACAGAAAACAATAGATATATTCACCTGTCCTACAGTCATCTCTCCCCTCCTGACATGGCTGATAACAGAAAACAATAGATATATTCACCTGTCCTACAGTCACCTCTCTCCTCCTGACATGGCTGATAACAGAAAACAATAGATGTATTCACCTGTCCTACAGTCACCTCTCCTCTCCTGACATGGCTGATAACAGAAAACAAAAGATATATTCACCTGTCCTACAGTCACCTCTCTCCTCCTGACATGGCTGATAACAGAGAACAATATATATATTCACCTGTCCTACAGTCACCTCTCTCCTCCTGACATGGCTGATAACAGAGAACAATATATATATTCACCTGTCCTACAGTCACCTCTCCCCTCCTGACATGGCTGATAACAGAGAACAATAGATATATTCACCTGTCCTACAGTCACCTCTCCTCTCCTGACATGGCTGATAACAGAAAACAATAGATATATTCACCTGTCCTACAGTCACCTCTCCTCTCCTGACATGGCTGATAACAGAAAACAATAGATATATTCACCTGTCCTACAGTCACCTCTCCCCTCCTGACATGGCTGATAACAGAAAACAATAGATATATTCACCTGTCCTACAGTCACCTCTCTCCTCCTGACATGGCTGATAACAGAGAACAATATATATATTCACCTGTCCTACAGTCACCTCTCTCCTCCTGACATGGCTGATAACAGAAAACAATAGATATATTCACCTGTCCTACAGTCACCTCTCCTCTCCTGACATGGCTGATAACAGAAAACAATAGATATATTCACCTGTCCTACAGTCACCTCTCCCCTCCTGACATGGCTGATAACAGAAAACAATAGATATATTCACCTGTCCTACAGTCACCTCTCTCCTCCTGACATGGCTGATAACAGAAAACAATAGATATATTCACCTGTCCTACAGTCACCTCTCCTCTCCTGACATGGCTGATAACAGAAAACAAAAGATATATTCACCTGTCCTACAGTCACCTCTCTCCTCCTGACATGGCTGATAACAGAGAACAATATATATATTCACCTGTCCTACAGTCACCTCTCTCCTCCTGACATGGCTGATAACAGAGAACAATATATATATTCACCTGTCCTACAGTCACCTCTCTCCTCTTGACATGGCTGATAACAGAAAACAATAGATATATTCACCTGTCCTACAGTCACCTCTCCCCTCCTGACATGGCTGATAACAGAAAACAATAGATATATTCACCTGTCCTACAGTCACCTCTCTCCTCCTGACATGGCTGATAACAGAGAACAATATATATATTCACCTGTCCTACAGTCACCTCTCCCCTCCTGACATGGCTGATAACAGAAAACAATAGATATATTCACCTGTCCTACAGTCACCTCTCTCCTCCTGACATGGCTGATAACAGAAAACAATAGATATATTCACCTGTCCTACAGTCACCTCTCCTCTCCTGACATGGCTGATAACAGAAAACAATAGATATATTCACCTGTCCTACAGTCACCTCTCCCCTCCTGACATGGCTGATAACAGAAAACAATAGATATATTCACCTGTCCTACAGTCACCTCTCCCCTCCTGACATGGCTGATAACAGAAAACAATAGATATATTCACCTGTCCTACAGTCACCTCTCCCCTCCTGACATGGCTGATAACAGAGAACAATAGATTGTATTCTCCTGTCCTACAGTCACCTCTCCTATCCTGACATGGCTGATAACAGAGAACAATAGATATATTCACCTGTCCTACAGTCACCTCTCTCCTCCTGACATGGCTGATAACAGAAAACAATAGATATATTCACCTGTCCTACAGTCACCTCTCCCCTCCTGACATGGCTGATAACAGAGAACAATAGATAATATTCTCCTGTCCTACAGTCACCTCTCCCCTCCTGACATGGCTGATAACAGAGAACAATAGATATATTCACCTGTCCTACAGTCACCTCTCCCCTCCTGACATGGCTGATAACAGAGAACAATAGATTGTATTCACCTGTCCTACAGTCACCTCTCTCCTCCTGACATGGCTGATAACAGAGAACAATATATATATTCACCTGTCCTACAGTCACCTCTCTCCTCCTGACATGGCTGATAAAAGAAAACAATAGATATATTCACCTGTCCTACAGTCACCTCTCCTCTCCTGACATGGCTGATAACAGAAAACAATAGATATATTCACCTGTCCTACAGTCACCTCTCCCCTCCTGACATGCCTGATAACAGAGAACATAGATTGTATTCACCTGTCCTACAGTCACCTCTCCTCTCCTGACATGGCTGATAACAGAAAACAATAGATATATTCACCTGTCCTACAGTCACCTCTCCCCTCCTGACATGGCTGATAACAGAAAACAATAGATATATTCACCTGTCCTACAGTCACCTCTCTCCTCCTGACATGGCTGATAACAGAGAACAATAGATATATTCACCTGTCCTACAGTCACCTCTCTCCTCCTGACATGGCTGATAACAGAGAACAATATATATATTCACCTGTCCTACAGTCACCTCTCTCCTCCTGACATGGCTGATAACAGAAAACAATAGATATATTCACCTGTCCTACAGTCACCTCTCCTCTCCTGACATGGCTGATAACAGAAAACAATAGATATATTCACCTGTCCTACAGTCACCTCTCCCCTCCTGACATGGCTGATAACAGAAAACAATAGATATATTCACCTGTCCTACAGTCACCTCTCTCCTCCTGACATGGCTGATAACAGAAAACAATAGATATATTCACCTGTCCTACAGTCACCTCTCCTCTCCTGACATGGCTGATAACAGAAAACAAAAGATATATTCACCTGTCCTACAGTCACCTCTCTCCTCCTGACATGGCTGATAACAGAGAACAATATATATATTCACCTGTCCTACAGTCACCTCTCTCCTCCTGACATGGCTGATAACAGAGAACAATATATATATTCACCTGTCCTACAGTCACCTCTCTCCTCCTGACATGGCTGATAACAGAAAACAATAGATATATTCACCTGTCCTACAGTCACCTCTCCCCTCCTGACATGGCTGATAACAGAAAACAATAGATATGTTCACCTGTCCTACAGTCACCTCTCTCCTCCTGACATGGCTGATAACAGAGAACAATATATATATTCACCTGTCCTACAGTCACCTCTCCCCTCCTGACATGGCTGATAACAGAGAACAATAGATTGTATTCACCTGTCCTACAGTCACCTCTCTCCTCCTGACATGGCTGATAACAGAGAACAATAGATTATATTCTCCTGTCCTACAGTCACCTCTCTCCTCCTGACATGGCTGATAACAGAAAACAATAGATATATTCACCTGTCCTACAGTCACCTCTCCTCTCCTGACATGGCTGATAACAGAAAACAATAGATATATTCACCTGTCCTACAGTCACCTCTCCCCTCCTGACATGGCTGATAACAGAAAACAATAGATATATTCACCTGTCCTACAGTCACCTCTCCCCTCCTGACATGGCTGATAACAGAAAACAATAGATATATTCACCTGTCCTACAGTCACCTCTCCCCTCCTGACATGGCTGATAACAGAGAACAATAGATATATTCACCTGTCCTACAGTCACCTCTCTCCTCCTGACATGGCTGATAACAGAAAACAATAGATATATTCACCTGTCCTACAGTCACCTCTCCCCTCCTGACATGGCTGATAACAGAGAACAATAGATAATATTCTCCTGTCCTACAGTCACCTCTCCCCTCCTGACATGGCTGATAACAGAGAACAATAGATATATTCACCTGTCCTACAGTCACCTCTCCCCTCCTGACATGGCTGATAACAGAGAACAATAGATTGTATTCACCTGTCCTACAGTCGGCTCTCCCCTCCTGACATGGCTGATAACAGAGAACAATAGATTGTATTCACCTGTCCTACAGTCACCTCTCCCCTCCTGACATGGCTGATAACAGAGAACAATAGATAATATTCTCCTGTCCTACAGTCACCTCTCCCCTCCTGACATGGCTGATAACAGAGAACAATAGATATATTCACCTGTCCTACAGTCACCTCTCCCCTCCTGACATGCCTGATAACAGAGAACAATAGATATATTCTCCTGTCCTACAGTCACCTCTCCCCTCCTGACATGGCTGATAACAGAGAACAATAGATTGTATTCACCTGTCCTACAGTCACCTCTCTCCACCTGACATGGCTGATAATAGAGAACAATAGATTGTATTTACCTGTCCTACAGTCACCTCTCCCCTCCTGACATGGCTGATAACAGAGAACAATAGATATATTCACCTGTCCTACAGTCACCTCTCCTCTCCTGACATGGCTGTTAAAAGAGAACAATAGATATATTCACCTGTCCTACAGTCACCTCTCCCCTCCTGACATGGCTGTTAAAAGAGAACAATAGATATATTCACCTGTCCTACAGTCACCTCTCCCCTCCTGACATGGCTGATAACAGAGAACAATAGATATATTTACCTGTCCTACAGTCACCTCTCCTCTCCTGACATGGCTGTTAAAAGAGAACAATAGATATATTCACCTGTCCTACAGTCACCTCTCCTCTCCTGACATGGCTGATAACAGAGAACAATAGATATATTCACCTGTCCTACAGTCACCTCTCCTCTCCTGACATGGCTGATAACAGAGAACAATAGATTGTATTCACCTGTCCTACAGTCACCTCTCTCCACCTGACATGGCTGATAATAGAGAACAATAGATTGTATTTACCTGTCCTACAGTCACCTCTCCCCTCCTGACATGGCTGATAACAGAGAACAATAGATATATTCACCTGTCCTACAGTCACCTCTCCTCTCCTGACATGGCTGTTAAAAGAGAACAATAGATATATTCACATGTCCTACAGTCACCTCTCCCCTCCTGACATGGCTGTTAAAAGAGAACAATAGATATATTCACCTGTCCTACAGTCACCTCTCCCCTCCTGACATGGCTGATAACAGAGAACAATAGATATATTTACCTGTCCTACAGTCACCTCTCCTCTCCTGACATGGCTGTTAAAAGAGAACAATAGATATATTCACCTGTCCTACAGTCACCTCTCCTCTCCTGACATGGCTGATAACAGAGAACAATAGAAATATTCACCTGTCCTACAGTCACCTCTCTCCTCCTGACATGGCTGATAACAGAAAACAATAGATATATTCACCTGTCCTACAGTCACCTCTCCTCTCCTGACATGGCTGATAACAGAAAACAATAGATATATTCACCTGTCCTACAGTCACCTCTCCTCTCCTGACATGGCTGATAACAGAGAACAATAGATATATTCACCTGTCCTACAGTCACCTCTCCTCTCCTGACATGGCTGATAACAGAGAACAATAGATTGTATTCACCTGTCCTACAGTCACCTCTCTCCTCCTGACATGGCTGATAACAGAGAACAATAGATTGTATTTACCTGTCCTACAGTCACCTCTCCCCTCCTGACATGGCTGATAACAGAGAACAATAGATATATTCACCTGTCCTACAGTCACCTCTCCTCTCCTGACATGGCTGATAACAGAGAACAATAGATATATTCACCTGTCCTACAGTCACCTCTCCCCTCCTGACATGGCTGATAACAGAGAACAATAGATTGTATTCTCCTGTCCTACAGTCACCTCTCCCCTCCTGACATGGCTGATAATAGAGAACAATAGAATATATTCACCTGTCCTACAGTCACCTCTCCCCTCCTGACATGGCTGATAACAGAGAACAATAGATATATTCACCTGTCCTACAGTCACCTCTCCCCTCCTGACATGGCTGATAACAGAGAACAATAGATATATTCACCTGTCCTACAGTCACCTCTCCTCTCCTGACATGGCTGATAACAGAGAACAATAGATTATATTCACCTGTCCTACAGTCACCTCTCCCCTCCTGACATGGCTGATAACAGAGAACAATAGATATATTCACCTGTCCTACAGTCACCTCTCCTCTCCTGACATGGCTGATAACAGAGAACAATAGATTATATTCACCTGTCCTACAGTCACCTCTCCCCTGTGGGCTTGTCTTCCTCACACAGCTGAAGGTTTGTTACAGTGTATCAGTGCAGACATAGTTTGCGGGGCTCCTGGATACGGTCCCCTCCCCTCCCCCGGGTGCTGGGAAGATTATTTCAGCCATTATTCCGCATGACAGGCGCCATTGTGCCCTTCCCTGACCCCTGACCCCGGCGGAGAGTTATGTCCGGGAAGAGATCGGGGGTGGAGGGGAGGTCAGGGTCCTACTGGGAAGGAGAGCGCCCCCTGCTGAGCACCAGTGTATCTCAGCCTCTCATGTGTGATACTTCCCCCATCATATACCGCTGTATCCAAGCCACCCACGTATCCCACCTTCTCACCTGCCAGTAGGGGTCGCTGGGCTCGGGCAGGGAGGTCTCCATGGTCTGGAGGAAAAGCCACAGGGCCCGGACCTGCTCCCGCACCTCCGCCCTCCACAGTCTCCACAGGTCCCCGCCATCCTGCCTGCGGGGAGAAGAGAAGATAACAGGGGGCGCCAGAGAGTCACGGGGTAACATTGGGCACTGCATGGCGGTATTAGTAGTGCACTGTATGGTGGTATTAGTAGTGCACTGTATGGTGGTATTAGCAGTGCACTGTATGGTGATATTAGTAGTGCACTGTATGGTGGTATTAGTAGTGCACTGTGTGGCGGTATTAGTAGTGCACTGTATGGTGGTATTAGTAGAGCACTGTCTGGCGGTATTAGTAGTGCACTGTATGGTGGTATTATTAGTGCACGGTATGGTGGTATTAGTAGTGCACTGTATGGTGGTATTAGTAGAGCACTGTGTGGTGGTATTAGTGGTGCACTGTATGGTGGTATTAGTAGAGCACTGTGTGGCGGTATTAGTAGTGCACTGTATGGTGGTATTATTAGTGCACGGTATGGTGGTATTAGTAGTGCACTGTATGGTGGTATTAGTAGTGCACTGTATGGTCGTATTAGTAGTGCACTGTATGGTGGTATTAGTAGTGCACTGTATGGTGGTATTAGTAGTGCACTGTATGGTGGTATTAGTAGTGCACTGTGTGGCGGTATTAGTAGTGCACTGTATGGTGGTATGATTAGTGCACGGTATGGCGGTATTAGTAGTGCACTGTATGGTGGTATTAGCAGTGCACTGTATGGTGGTATTAGTAGTGCACTGTATGGTGGTATTAGTAGTGCACTGTATGGTGGTATTAGTAGTGCACTGTATGGTGGTATTAGTAGTGCACTGTGTGGCGGTATTAGTAGTGCACTGTATGGTGGTATTAGTAGAGCACTGTCTGGCGGTATTAGTAGTGCACTGTATGGTGGTATTATTAGTGCACGGTATGGTGGTATTAGTAGTGCACTGTATGGTGGTATTAGTAGAGCACTGTGTGGCGGTATTAGTAGTGCACTGTATGGTGGTATTAGTAGAGCACTGTGTGGCGGTATTAGTAGTGCACTGTATGGTGGTATTAGTAGTGCACTGTATGGTGGTATTAGTAGTGCACTGTATGGTGGTATTAGTAGTGCACTGTATGGTGGTATTAGTAGTGCACTGTGTGGCGGTATTAGTAGTGCACTGTATGGTGGTATTATTAGTGCACGGTATGGCGGTATTAGTAGTGCACTGTATGGTGGTATTAGCAGTGCACTATATGGTGGTATTAGTAGTGCACTGTATGGTGGTATTAGTAGTGCACTGTATGGTGGTATTAGTAGTGCACTGTATGGTGGTATTAGTAGTGCACTGTGTGGCGGTATTAGTAGTGCACTGTATGGTGGTATTAGTAGTGCACTGTATGGTGGTATTAGTAGTGCACTGTATGGTGGTATTAGTAGTGCACTGTATGGTGGTATTAGTAGTGCACTGTGTGGCGGTATTAGTAGTGCACTGTATGGTGGTATTATTAGTGCACGGTATGGCGGTATTAGTAGTGCACTGTATGGTGGTATTAGCAGTGCACTATATGGTGGTATTAGTAGTGCACTGTATGGTGGTATTAGTAGTGCACTGTATGGTGGTATTAGTAGTGCACTGTATGGTGGTATTAGTAGTGCACTGTGTGGCGGTATTAGTAGTGCACTGTATGGCGGTATTAGTAGTGCACTGTATGGTGGTATTAGTAGTGCACTGTATGGTGGTATTAGTAGTGCACTGTATGGTGGTATTTGTAGTGCACTGTATGGTGGTATTAGTAGTGCACTGTATGGTGGTATTAGTAGTGCACTGTGTGGCGGTATTAGTAGTGCACTGTATGGTGGTATTAGTAGTGCACTGTATGGTGGTATTAGTAGTGCACTGTATGGCGGTATTAGTAGTGCACTGTATAGCGGTATTAGTAGTGCACTGTATGGTGGTATTAGTAGTGCACTGTATGGTGGTATTAGTAGTGCACTGTATGGCGGTATTAGTAGTGCACTGTATGGTGGTATTAGTAGTGCACTGTATGGTGGTATGGCGGTATTAGTAGTGCACTGTATGGCGGTATTAGTAGTGCACTGTATGGTGGTATTAGTGGTGCACTGTATGGCGGTATTAGTAGTGCACTGTATGGCGGTATTAGTAGTGCACTGTATGGCGGTATTAGTAGTGCACTGTATGGCGATATTAGTAGTGCACTGTATGGCAGTATTAGTAGTGCACTGTATGGCGGTATTAGTAGTGCACTGTATGGCGGTATTAGTAGTGCACTGTATGGCGGCATTAGTAGTGCACTGTATGGCGGTATTAGTAGTGCACTGTATGGTGGTATTAGTAGTGCACTGTATGGCGGTATTAGTAGTGCACTGTATGGCGGTATTAGTAGTGCACTGTATGGTGGTATTAGTAGTGCACTGTGTGGCGGTATAAGAAGTGCACTGTATGGCGGTATTAGTAGTGCACTGTGTGGTGGTATTAGTAGTGCACTGTATGGTGGTATTAGTAGTGCACTGTATGGTGGTATTAGCAGTGCAGTGTATGGTGGTTTTAGTAGTGCACTGTATGGCGGTATTAGTAGTGCACTGTGTGGCGGTATTAGTAGTGCACTGTATAACGGTAATAGTAGTGCACTGTATGGCGGTATTAGTAGTGCACTGTATGGCGGTATTAGTAGTGCACTGTATGGCAGTATTAGTAGTGCACTGTATGCCGGTATTAGTAGTGCACTGTATGGCGGTATTAGTAGTGCACTGTATGGCGGTATTAGTAGTGCACTGTATGGTGGTATTAGTAGTGCACTGTATGGCGGTATTAGTAGTGCACTGTATGGCGGTGTTAGTAGTGCACTGTATGGTGGTATTAGTAGTGTACTGTATGGTGGTATTAGCAGTGCACTGTATGGTGGTATTAGTAGTGTACTGTATGGTGGTATTAGTAGTGCACTGTATGGTGGTATTAGTAGTGCACTGTATGGTGGTATTAGTAGTGCACTGTATGGTGGTATTAGTAGTGCACTGTATGGTGGTATTAGCAGTGCACTGTATGGTGGTATTAGCAGTGCACTGTATGGTGGTATTAGTAGAGCACTGTATGGTGGTATTAGTAGTGCACTGTATGGTGGTATTAGTAGTGCACTGTATGGTGGTATGGCGGTATTAGTAGTGCACTGTATGGCGGTATTAGTAGTGCACTGTATGGTGGTATTAGTGGTGCACTGTATGGCGGTATTAGTAGTGCACTGTATGGCGGTATAAGTAGTGCACTGTATGGTGGTATTAGTAGTGCACTGTATGGCGGTATTAGTAGTGCACTGTATGGTGGTATTAGTAGTGCACTGTATGGCGGTATTAGTAGTGCACTGTATGGTGGTATTAGAAGTGCACTGTATGGTGGTATTAGTAGTGCACTGTATGGTGGTATTAGTAGTGCACTGTATGGCGGTATTATTAGTGCACGGTATGGTGGTATTAGTAGTGCACTGTATGGTGGTATTAGTAGTGCACTGTATGGTGGTATTTGTAGTGCACTGTATGGTGGTATTAGTAGTGCACTGTGTGGCGGTATTAGTAGTGCACTGTATGGTGGTATTAGTAGTGCACTGTGTGGCGGTATTAGTAGTGCACTGCATGGTGGTATTATTAGTGCACTGTATGGTGGTATTAGTAGTGCACTGTATGGTGGTATTAGTATTGCACTGTGTGGCGGTATTAGTAGTGCACTGTATGGTGGTATTAGTAGTGCACTGTATGGTGGTATTAGTAGTGCACTGTATGGTGGTATTAGTAGTGCACTGTATGGTGGTATTAGTAGTGCACTGTATGGTGGTATTAGTAGTGCACTGTATGGTGGTATTAGTAGTGCACTGTATGGTGGTATTAGCAGTGCACTGTATGGTGGTATTAGTAGTGCACTGTATGGTGGTATTAGTAGTGCACTGTATGGTGGTATTAGTAGTGCACTGTATTAGTAGTGCACTGTATGGTGGTATTAGTAGTGCACTGTATGGTGGTATGGCGGTATTAGTAGTGCACTGTATGGCGGTATTAGTAGTGCACTGTATGGTGGTATTAGTGGTGCACTGTATGGCGGTATTAGTAGTGCACTGTATGGCGGTATTAGTAGTGCACTGTATGGTGGTATTAGTAGTGCACTGTATGGCGGTATTAGTAGTGCACTGTATGGCGGTATTAGTAGTGCACTGTATGGTGGTATTAGTAGTGCACTGTATGGTGGTATTAGTGGTGCACTGTATGGTGGTATTAGTGGTGCACTGTATGGCGGTATTAGTAGTGCACTGTATGGCGGTATTAGTAGTGCACTGTATGGCGGTATTAGTGGTGCACTGTATGACGGTATTAGTGGTGCACTGTATGGCGGTATTAGTAGTGCACTGTATGGTGGTATTAGTAGTGCACTGTATGGCGGTATTAGTAGTGCACTGTATGGCGGTATTAGTAGTGCACTGTATGGCAGTATTAGTAGTGCACTGTATGGCGGTATTAGTAGTGCACTGTATGGCGGTATTAGTAGTGCACTGTATGGCGGTATTAGTAGTGCACTGTATGGCCGTATTAGTAGTGCACTGTATGGTGGTATTAGTAGTGCACTGTATGGCGGTATTAGTAGTGCACTGTATGGCGGTATTAGTAGTGCACTGTATGGCCGTATTAGTAGTGCACTGTATGGTGGTATTAGTAGTGCACTGTATGGTGGTATTAGTAGTGCACTCTATGGCGGTATTAGTAGTGCACTGTATGGTCGTATTAGTAGTGCACTGTATGGTCGTATTAGTAGTGCACTGTATGGTGGTATTAGTAGTGCACTGTATTAGTAGTGCACTGTATGGTGGTATTAGTAGTGCACTGTATGGTGGTATGGCGGTATTAGTAGTGCACTGTATGGCGGTATTAGTAGTTCACTGTATGGTGGTATTAGTGGTGCACTGTATGGCGGTATTAGTAGTGCACTGTATGGCGGTATTAGTAGTGCACTGTATGGCGGTATTAGTAGTGCACTGTATGGCGGTATTAGTAGTCCACTGTATGGCGGTATTAGTAGTGCACTGTATGGCGGTATTAGTAGTGCACTGTATGGCAGTATTAGTAGTGCACTGTATGGCGGTATTAGTAGTGCACTGTATGGCGGTATTAGTAGTGCACTGTATGGCGGTATTAGTAGTGCACTGTATGGCCGTATTAGTAGTGCACTGTATGGTGGTATTAGTAGTGCACTGTATGGTGGTATTAGTAGTGCACTGTATGGTGGTATTAGTAGTGCACTGTATGGTGGTATTAGTAGTGCACTGTATGGCGGTATTAGTAGTGCACTGTATGGTGGAATTAGTAGTGCACTGTATGGTCGTATTAGTAGTGCACTGTATGGTGGTATTAGTAGTGCACTGTATGGTGGTATTAGTAGTGCACTGTATGGTGGTATTAGTAGTGCACTGTATGGTGGTATTAGTAGTGCACTGTATGGTGGTATTAGTAGTGCACTGTATGGTGGTATTAGTAGTGCACTGTATGGCGGTATTAGCAGTGCACTGTGTGGCGGTATTAGCAGTGCACTGTATGGTGGTATTAGTAGTGCACTGTATGGTGGTATTAGTAGTGCACTGTATGGTGGTATTAGTAGTGCACTGTATGGTGGTATTAGTAGTGCACTGTATGGTGGTATTAGTAGTGCACTGTATGGTGGTATTAGTAGTGCACTGTATGGTGGTATTAGTAGTGCACTGTTTGGTGGTATTAGCAGTGCACTGTATGGCGGTATTAGTAGTGCACTGTATGGTGGTATTAGTAGTGCACTGTATGGTGGTATTAGTAGTGCACTGTATTAGTAGTGCACTGTATGGTGGTATTAGTAGTGCACTGTATGGTGGTATGGCGGTATTAGTAGTGCACTGTATGGCGGTATTAGTAGTTCACTGTATGGTGGTATTAGTGGTGCACTGTATGGCGGTATTAGTAGTGCACTGTATGGTGGTATTAGTAGTGCACTGTATGGTGGTATTAGTAGTGCACTGTATGGTGGTATTAGTAGTGCACTGTATGGTGGTATTATTAGTGCACTGTATGGCGGTATTAGTAGTGCACTGTATGGCGGTATTAGTAGTGCACTGTATGGCGGTATTAGTAGTCCACTGTATGGCGGTATTAGTAGTGCACTGTATCGTGGTATTAGTAGTGCACTGTATGGTGGTATTAGTAGTGCACTGTATGGTGGTATTAGTGGTGCACTGTATGGTGGTATTAGTGGTGCACTGTATGGCGGAATTAGTAGTGCACTGTGTGGCGGTATTAGTAGTGCACTGTATGGCGGTATTAGTAGTGCACTGTATGGCGGTATTAGTGGTGCACTGTGTGGCGGTATTAGTGGTGCACTGTATGGCGGTATTAGTAGTGCACTGTATGGCGGTATTAGTAGGGCACTGTATTGCGGTATTAGTAGTGCACTGTATGGCAGTATTAGTAGTGCACTGTATGGCGGTATTAGTAGTGCACTGTATGGCGGTATTAGTAGTGCACTGTATGTTGGTATTAGTAGTGCACTGTATGGTGGTATTAGTAGTGCACTGTGTGGCGGTATTAGTAGTGCACTGTATGGTGGTCTTAGTAGTGCACTGTATGGCGGTATAAGTAGTGCACTGCATGGTGGTATTATTAGTGCACTGTATGGTGGTATTAGTAGTGCACTGTATGGTGGTATTAGTAGTGCACTGTATGGTGGTATTAGTAGTGCACTGTGTGGCGGTATTAGTAGTGCACTGTGTGGCGGTATTAGTAGTGGACTGTGTGGCGGTATTAGTAGTGGACTGTATGGCGGTATTAGTAGTGCACTGTATGGTGGTAATAGTAGTGCACTGTATGGCGGTATTAGTACTTCACTGTATGGTGGTATTTGTAGTGCACTGTATGGTGGTAATAGTAGTGCACTGTATGGTGGTATTTGTAGTGCACTGTATGGTGGTATTAGTAGTGCACTGTATGGTGGTATTAGTAGTGCACTGTATGGTGGTATTAGTAGTGCACTGTATGGCGGTATTAGTAGTGCACTGTATGGTGGTATTAGTGGTGCACTGTATGGCGGTATTAGTAGTGCACTGTGTGGCGGTATTAGTAGTGCACTGTATGGTGGTATGAGTAGTGCACTCTATGGTGGTATTAGTAGTGCACTGTATGGTGGTATTAGTAGTGCACTGTATGGTGATATTAGTAGTGCACTGTATGGTGGTATTAGTAGTGCACTGTATGGCGGTATTAGTAGTGCACTGTATGGTGATATTAGTAGTGCACTGTATGGTGGTATTAGTAGTGCACTGTATGGCGGTATTAGTAGTGCACTGTATGGTGATATTAGTAGTGCACTGTATGGTGGTATTCGTAGTGCACTGTATGGTGGTATGGCGGTATCAGTAGTGCACTGTATGGCGGTATTAGTAGTGCACTGTATGGTGATATTAGTAGTGCACTGTATGGCGGTATTAGTAGTGCACTGTATGGCGGTATTAGTAGTGCACTGTATGGTGGTATTAGTAGTGCACTGTATGGTGGTATTAGTAGTGCACTGTATGGCGGTATAAGTGGTGCACTGTATGGCGGTATTAGTAGTGCACTGTATGGTGGTATTAGTAGTGCACTGTATGGTGGTATTAGTTGTGCACTGTATGGTGGTATTAGTAGTGCACTGTATGGCGGTATTAGTAGTGCACTGTATGGTGGTATTAGTGGTGCACTGTATGGTAGTATTAGTGGTGCACTGTATGGTGGTATTAGTGGTGCACTGTATGGCGGTATAAGTAGTGCACTGTATGGCGGTATTAGTAGTGCACTGTATGGTGGTATTAGTAGTGCACTGTATGGTGGTAATAGTAGTGCACTGTATGGTGGTATTTGTAGTGCACTGTATGGTGGTATTAGTAGTGCACTGTATGGTGGTATTAGTAGTGCAATGTATGGTGGTATTAGTAGTGCACTGTATGGCGGTATTAGTAGTGCACTGTATGGTGGTATTAGTGGTGCACTGTATGGCGGTATTAGTAGTGCACTGTGTGGCGGTATTAGTAGTGCACTGTATGGTGGTATGAGTAGTGCACTCTATGGTGGTATTAGTAGTGCACTGTATGGTGGTATTAGTAGTGCACTGTATGGTGGTATGGCGGTATTAGTAGTGCACTGTATGGCGGTATTAGTAGTGCACTGTATGGTGATATTAGTAGTGCACTGTATGGTGGTATTAGTAGTGCACTGTGTGGCGGTATTAGTAGTGCACTGTATGGTGGTATTAGTAGAGCACTGTCTGGCGGTATTAGTAGTGCACTGTATGGTGGTATTATTAGTGCACGGTATGGTGGTATTAGTAGTGCACTGTATGGTGGTATTAGTAGAGCACTGTATGGTGGTATTAGTAGAGCACTGTGTGGCGGTATTAGTAGTGCACTGTATGGTGGTATTATTAGTGCACGGTATGGTGGTATTAGTAGTGCACTGTATGGTGGTATTAGTAGTGCACTGTATGGTGGTATTAGTAGTGCACTGTGTGGCGGTATTAGTAGTGCACTGTATGGTGGTATTATTAGTGCACGGTATGGCGGTATTAGTAGTGCACTGTATGGTGGTATTAGCAGTGCACTGTATGGTGGTATTAGTAGTGCACTGTATGGTGGTATTAGTAGTGCACTGTATGGTGGTATTAGTAGTGCACTGTATGGTGGTATTAGTAGTGCACTGTGTGGCGGTATTAGTAGTGCACTGTATGGTGGTATTATTAGTGCACGGTATGGTGGTATTAGTAGTGCACTGTATGGTGGTATTAGTAGTGCACTGTATGGTGGTATTTGTAGTGCACTGTATGGTGGTATGAGTAGTGCACTGTATGGTGGTATTAGTAGTGCACTGTATGGTGGTATTAGTAGTGCACTGTGTGGCGGTATTAGTAGTGCACTGTATGGTGGTATTATTAGTGCACGGTATGGTGGTATTAGTAGTGCACTGTATGGTGGTATTAGTAGTGCACTGTATGGTGGTATTAGTAGTGCACTGTATGGTGGTATTAGTAGTGCACTGTATGGCGGTATTAGTAGTGCACTGTATGGTGGTATTAGTAGTGCACTGTATGGTGGTATGGCGGTATTAGTAGTGCACTGTATGGCGGTATTAGTAGTGCACTGTATGGTGGTATAAGTGGTGCACTGTATGGCGATATTAGTAGTGCACTGTATGGCGGTATTAGTAGTGCACTGTATGGCGGTATTAGTAGTGCACTGTATGGCGATATTAGTAGTGCACTGTATGGCGGTATTAGTAGTGCACTGTATGGCGGTATTAGTAGTGCACTGTATGGCGGTATTAGTAGTGCACTGTATGGCGGCATTAGTAGTGCACTGTATGGCGGTATTAGTAGTGCACTGTATGGTGGTATTAGTAGTGCACTGTATGGCGGTATTAGTAGTGCACTGTATGGCGGTATTAGTAGTGCACTGTATGGTGGTATTAGTAGTGCACTGTGTGGCGGTATAAGAAGTGCACTGTATGGCGGTATTAGTAGTGCACTGTGTGGTGGTATTAGTAGTGCACTGTATGGTGGTATTAGTAGTGCACTGTATGGTGGTATTAGCAGTGCAGTGTATGGTGGTTTTAGTAGTGCACTGTATGGCGGTATTAGTAGTGCACTGTGTGGCGGTATTAGTAGTGCACTGTATAACGGTAATAGTAGTGCACTGTATGGCGGTATTAGTAGTGCACTGTATGGCGGTATTAGTAGTGCACTGTATGGCAGTATTAGCAGTGCACTGTATGCCGGTATTAGTAGTGCACTGTGTGGCGGTATTAGTAGTGCACTGTATGGCGGTATTAGTAGTGCACTGTATGGTGGTATTAGTAGTGCACTGTATGGCGGTATTAGTAGTGCACTGTATGGCGGTATTAGTAGTGCAGTGTATGGTGGTATTAGTAGTGTACTGTATGGTGGTATTAGCAGTGCACTGTATGGTGGTATTAGTAGTGTACCGTATGGTGGTATTAGTAGTGCACTGTATGGTGGTATTAGTAGTGCACTGTATGGTGGTATTAGTAGTGCACTGTATGGTGGTATTAGTAGTGCACTGTATGGTGGTATTAGCAGTGCACTGTATGGTGGTATTAGCAGTGCACTGTATGGTGGTATTAGTAGAGCACTGTATGGTGGTATTAGTAGTGCACTGTATGGTGGTATTAGTAGTGCACTGTATGGTGGTATTAGTAGTGCACTGTATGGTGGTATGGTGGTATTAGCAGTGCACTGTATGGTGGTATTAGTAGTGCACTGTATGGTGGTATTAGTAGTGCACTGTATGGTGGTATTAGTAGTGCACTGTATGGTGGTATTAGTAGTGCACTGTGTGGCGGTATTAGTAGTGCACTGTATGGTGGTATTATTAGTGCACGGTATGGTGGTATTAGTAGTGCACTGTATGGTGGTATTAGTAGTGCACTGTATGGTGGTATTAGTAGTGCACTGTATGGTGGTATTAGTAGTGCACTGTATGGTGGTATTAGTAGTGCACTGTGTGGCGGTATTAGTAGTGCACTGTATGGTGGTATTATTAGTGCACGGTATGGTGGTATTAGTAGTGCACTGTATGGCGGTATTAGTAGTGCACTGTATAGCGGTATTAGTAGTGCACTGTATGGTGGTATTAGTAGTGCACTGTATGGTGGTATTAGTAGTGCACTGTATGGCGGTATTAGTAGTGCACTGTATGGCGGTATTAGCAGTGCACTGTATGGCGGTATTAGCAGTGCACTGTATGGCGGTATTAGTAGTGCACTGTATAGCGGTATTAGTAGTGCACTGTATGGTGGTATTAGTAGTGCACTGTATGGTGGTATTAGTAGTGCACTGTATGGCGGTATTAGTAGTGCACTGTATGGCGGTATTAGCAGTGCACTGTATGGCGGTATTAGCAGTGCACTGTATGGCGGTATTAGCAGTGCACTGTATGGTGGTGTTAGCAGTGCACTGTATGGCGGTATTACTAGTGAACTGTATGGTACAGGTTGGCTCGGGGGGGTGTTATTATTTAGTCACTGCATCATTATTGAACTTGGCCATACAGTGATCCCCATGACCAGTTGGGGGCAGTAGTGCAGGCCTCACCCTTGACCTCGCTGGCTGTAGGTCATGGTCATGTGACCTGGGTTAGTGGTGGGCTCGGGCAGCGCAGACAAGATCATCCCCCATAATCCTCCTGTGGACATATACAATCACCTAATGCTCCTAATCCGCTCATCCCCCGGGAGGCGCCATTTCCAGGAATCCTGCCCTGACCGCGGCTTGAGCTGTTATTACGGTATTATGGCCGGGGGTCCTGTATGTCATCTGTCTGCAGCCCAGGACACAGGAGATGACGGCAGTGGTCTCCAAACTGTGGACCTCCAGCTGTTGCAAAACTACAGCTCCCAGCATGCCTGGACAGTGATTGGCCGGGTCTAGGACAGCGGTCTTCAAACTGTGGACCTCCAGATGGTGCAAAACTACAACTCCCAGCATGCCCGGACAGTGATTGGCCGGGTCTGGGACAGCGGTCTTCAAACTGTGGACCTCCAGCTGTTGCAAAACTACAACTCCCAGCAAGCCCGGACAGCCGTTGGCTGTCCGGGCTTGCTGGGAGTTGTAGTTTTACAACAGCTGGAGGGCGTCAGTTTGGTTAGCACTGCTATAGGGGATGCAGAGAATGAGGGGCCCCACAGGAGGACCCCAGTATTGTACATGGTAAGTGGTTGGGTTATTATCACTGCGCTGCCCTGTAATCCTCTGTGCAGGATGAGAGCGACATCTTGTGGTCACTATGTATACTGCAGGACCACACAATATGGTGACCTGACCTGTAATCCTCTGTGCAGGATGAGAGCGACATCTTGTGGTCACTATGTATACTGCAGGACCACACAATATGGTGACCTGATCTGTAATCCTCTGTGCAGGATGAGGGCGACATCTTGTGGTCACTATGTATACTGCAGGACCACACAATATGGTGACCTGACCTGTAATCCTCTGTGCAGGATGAGAGCGACATCTTGTGGTCACTATGTATACTGCAGGACCACACAATATGGTGACCTGACCTGTAATCCTTTGTGCAGTATGAGAGCGACATCTTGTGGTCACTATGTATACTGCAGGACCACACAATATGGTGACCTGACCTGTAATCCTCTGTGCAGGATGAGAGCGACATCTTGTGGTCACTATGTATACTGCAGGACCACACAATATGGTGACCTGACCTGTAATCCTCTGTGCAGGATGAGAGCGACATCTTGTGGTCAGTATGTATACTGCAGGACCACACAATATGGTGACCTGACCTGTAATCCTCTGTGCAGGATGAGGGCGACATCTTGTGGTCACTATGTATACTGCAGGACCACACAATACGGTGACCTGACCTGTAATCCTCTGTGCAGGATGAGAGCGACATCTTGTGGTCACTATGTATTCTGCAGGACCACACAATATGGTGACCTGACCTGTAATCCTCTGTGCAGGATGAGAGCGACATCTTGTGGTCACTATGTATACTGCAGGACCACACAATATGGTGACCTGACCTGTAATCCTCTGTGCAGGATGAGAGCGACATCTTGTGGTCACTATGTATACTGCAGGACCACACAATATGGTGACCTGACCTGTAATCCTCTGTGCAGGATGAGAGCGACATCTTGTGGTCACTATGTATACTGCAGGACCACACATTATGGTGACCTGATCTGTAATCCTCTGTGCAGGATGAGAGCGACATCTTGTGGTCACTATGTATACTGCAGGACCACACAATATGGGACCTGACCTGTAATCCTCTGTGCAGGATGAGAGCGACATCTTGTGGTCACTATGTATACTGCAGGACCACACAATAAGGTGACCTGACCTGTAATCCTCTGTGCAGGATGAGAGCGACATCTTGTGGTCACTATGTATACTGCAGGACCACACAATATGGTGACCTGACCTGTAATCCTCTGTGCAGGATGAGAGCGACATCTTGTGGTCACTATGTATACTGCAGGACCACACAATATGGTGACCTGACCTGTAATCTTTTGTGCAGTATGAGAGCGACATCTTGTGGTCACTATGTATACTGCAGGACCACACAATATGGTGACCTGACCTGTAATCCTCTGTGCAGGATGAGAGCGACATCTTGTGGTCACTATGTATACTGCAGGACCACACAATATGGTGACCTGACCTGTAATCCTCTGTGCAGGATGAGAGCGACATCTTGTGGTCACTATGTATACTGCAGGACCACACAATATGGTGACCTGATCTGTAATCCTCTGTGCAGGATGAGAGCGACATCTTGTGGTCACTATGTATACTGCAGGACCACACAATAAGGTGACCTGACCTGTAATCCTCTGTGCAGGATGAGAGCGACATCTTGTGGTCACTATGTATACTGCAGGACCACACAATATGGTGACCTGACCTGTAATCCTTTGTGCAGTATGAGGGCGACATCTTGTGGTCACTATGTATACTGCAGGACCACACAATATGGTGACCTGACCTGTAATCCTCTGTGCAGGATGAGGGCGACATCTTGTGGTCACTATGTATACTGCAGGACCACACAATATGGTGACCTGACCTGTAATCTTCTGTGCAGGATGAGAGCGACATCTTGTTGTCACTATGTATACTGCAGGACCACACAATAAGGTGACCTGACCTGTAATCCTCTGTGCAGGATGAGGGCGACATCTTGTGGTCACTATGTATACTGCAGGACCACACAATAAGGTGACCTGACCTGTAATCCTCTGTGCAGGATGAGAGCGACATCTTGTGGTCACTATGTATACTGCAGGACCACACAATATGGTGACCTGACCTGTAATCCTCTGTGCAGGATGAGAGCGACATCTTGTGGTCACTATGTATACTGCAGGACCACACAATAAGGTGACCTGACCTGTAATCCTCTGTGCAGGATGAGGGCGACATCTTGTGGTCACTATGTATACTGCAGGACCACACAATATGGGACCTGACCTGTAATCCTCTGTGCAGGATGAGGGCGACATCTTGTGGTCACTATGTATACTGCAGGACCACACAATATGGTGACCTGACCTGTAATCCTCTGTGCAGGATGAGGGCGACATCTTGTGGTCACTATGTATACTGCAGGACCACACAATATGGGACCTGACCTGTAATCCTCTGTGCAGGATGAGGGCGACATCTTGTGGTCACTATGTATACTGCAGGACCACACAATATGGTGACCTGAACTGTAATCCTCTGTGCAGGATGAGAGCGACATCTTGTGGTCACTATGTATACTGCAGGACCACACAATAAGGTGACCTGAACTGTAATCCTCTGTGCAGGATGAGAGCGACATCTTGTGGTCACTATGTATACTGCAGGACCACACAATATGGTGACCTGACCTGTAATCTTCTGTGCAGGATGAGAGCGACATCTTGTGGTCACTATGTATACTGCAGGACCACACAATATGGTGACCTGACCTGTAATCCTCTGTACAGGATGAGAGCGACATCTTGTGGTCACTATGTATACTGCAGGACCACACAATATGGTGACCTGACCTGTAATCCTTTGTGCAGGATGAGAGCGACATCTTGTGGTCACTATGTATACTGCAGGACCACACAATATGGTGACCTGACCTGTAATCCTCTGTGCAGGATGAGAGCGACATCTTGTGGTCACTATGTATACTGCAGGACCACACAATATGGTGACCTGACCTGTAATCCTCTGTGCAGGATGAGAGCGACATCTTGTGGTCACTATGTATACTGCAGGACCACACAATATGGTGACCTGATCTGTAATCCTCTGTACAGGATGAGAGCGACATCTTGTGGTCACTATGTATACTGCAGGACCACACATTATGGTGACCTGACCTGTAATCCTTTGTGCAGGATGAGAGCGACATCTTGTGGTCACTATGTATACTGCAGGACCACACAATATGGTGACCTGACCTGTAATCCTCTGTGCAGGATGAGAGCGACATCTTGTGGTCACTATGTATACTGCAGGACCACACAGTAAGGTGACCTGATCTGTAATCCTCTGTGCAGGATGAGAGCGACATCTTGTGGTCACTATGTATACTGCAGGACCACACATTATGGTGACCTGACCTGTAATCCTCTGTGCAGGATGAGGGCGACATCTTGTGGTCACTATGTATACTGCAGGACCACACAATATGGTGACCTGACCTGTAATCCTCTGTGCAGGATGAGAGCGACATCTTGTGGTCACTATGTATACTGCAGGACCACACAATATGGTGACCTGACCTGTAATCCTCTGTGCAGGATGAGAGCGACATCTTGTGGTCACTATGTATACTGCAGGACCACACAATATGGTGACCTGCCCTGTAATCCTCTGTGCAGGATGAGAGCGACATCTTGTGGTCACTATGTATACTGCAGGACCACACAGTAAGGTGACCTGATCTGTAATCCTCTGTGCAGGATGAGAGCGACATCTTGTGGTCACTATGTATACTGCAGGACCACACATTATGGTGACCTGACCTGTAATCCTCTGTGCAGGATGAGGGCGACATCTTGTGGTCACTATGTATACTGCAGGACCACACAATATGGTGACCTGACCTGTAATCCTCTGTGCAGGATGAGAGCGACATCTTGTGGTCACTATGTATACTGCAGGACCACACAATATGGTGACCTGACCTGTAATCCTCTGTGCAGGATGAGGGCGACATCTTGTGGTCACTATGTATACTGCAGGACCACACAATATGGTGACCTGACCTGTAATCCTCTGTGCAGGATGAGAGCGACATCTTGTGGTCACTATGTATACTGCAGGACCACACAATATGGTGACCTGACCTGTAATCCTCTGTGCAGGATGAGAGCGACATCTTGTGGTCACTATGTATACTGCAGGACCACACATTATGGTGACCTGACCTGTAATCCTCTGTGCAGGATGAGGGCGACATCTTGTGGTCACTATGTATACTGCAGGACCACACACTATGGTGACCTGACCTGTAATCCTCTGTGCAGGATGAGGGCGACATCTTGTGGTCACTATGTATACTGCAGGACCACACAATATGGTGACCTGACCTGTAATCCTCTGTACAGGATGAGAGCGACATCTTGTGGTCACTATGTATACTGCAGGACCACACAATATGGTGACCTGACCTGTAATCCTCTGTGCAGGATGAGAGTGACATCTTGTGGTCACTATGTATACTGCAGGACCACAAATTATGGTGACCTGATCTGTAATCCTCTGTGCAGGATGAGAGTGACATCTTGTGGTCACTATGTATACTGCAGGACCACACAATATGGTGACCTGATCTGTAATCCTCTGTGCAGGATGAGGGCGTCATCTTGTGGTCACTATGTATACTGCAGGACCACACAATATGGTGACCTGATCTGTAATCCTCTGTGCAGGATGAGAGCGACATCTTGTGGTCACTATGTATACTGCAGGACCACACAATATGGTGACCTGACCTGTAATCCTCTGTGCAGGATGAGAGCGACATCTTGTGGTCACTATGTATACTGCAGGACCACACAATATGGTGACCTGCCCTGTAATCCTCTGTGCAGGATGAGAGCGACATCTTGTGGTCACTATGTATACTGCAGGACCACACAATATGGTGACCTGACCTGTAATCCTCTGTGCAGGATGAGAGCGACATCTTGTGGTCACTATGTATACTGCAGGACCACACAATATGGTGACCTGACCTGTAATCCTCTGTGCAGGATGAGAGCGACATCTTGTGGTCACTATGTATACTGCAGGACCACACAATATGGTGACCTGACCTGTAATCCTCTGTGCAGGATGAGAGCGACATCTTGTGGTCACTATGTATACTGCAGGACCACACAATATGGTGACCTGACCTGTAATCCTCTGTGCAGGATGAGAGCGACATCTTGTGGTCACTATGTATACTGCAGGACCACACAATACGGTCATCATCTCGTCTGTACAATTCTGATATTCCGGCGCCTAACGGTCTGGACATCTGTGTGAATGAGGCCTGAGTTTCGGGAGGTCGGCTGCTCCCTGTTTCCCACTCTGATTTTTCGGGTTTTGTTGGATTCGGACTGTGACAAATTATCTAATCTATTACACAATAAAAACCAATAATGGCGTTACCTCTGTTGGTTGGCGGTAGAATCCTCGCCTCTGGCGGCTGCGGAGGGAAGAAGCTGCAAGGAGAGAAAGAAAGCGATTATTACAAAGCGAAACGTTTTCTTAAGACGCTGAAATCATGAACACAAAAAGAGATAAATAGATAAAAGCAATAAGGCAGCGCTACAATAGGGGATCGGACGAGGTCATGTACAATATTAGTGTCGTATCCAATCAGTGGGAAAATAGAAATCAAATGATATCATTAAAATATAAACATTTACTCAGTATATAATTACAAACGAGCTGTCTGCAGGATCCTCACTGAATTAAACCGAAGATAAAAATATTTCATAAAAATGATAAATAATAAAGATAAAAAACAGATTATTGTTCTGCCACTTAAGCATAAAATGAGTCCTGGTTTAAAGCTCATCTATAGGGGATATTTGCAAAGATATGATAGTTCTAGTTCCTGAAAGATAAGCAGAAAATCTTGTTTTCTGATCCTGGGAAAGCTGGGTGATGTTACAATTAGATGCTGTGCACCTGTCGGTGGTATAGTGGAGTCCTGTAGTGGTGTAAGGTGATAGGTGCTGTGCTACAGCCAGTACTCCAGTAAGGGGCCCGGGGGGCCACAGCCAGTACTCCAGTAAGGGGCCCGGGGGGCCACAGCCAGTACTCCAGTAAGGGGCCCGGGGGGCCACAGCCAGTACTCCAGTAAGGGGCCCGGGGGGCCACAGCCAGTACTCCAGTAAGGGGCCCGGGGGGCCACAGCCAGTACTCCAGTAAGGGGCCCGGGGGGCCACAGCCAGTACTCCAGTAAGGGGCCCGGGGGGCCACAGCCAGTCCTCCAGTAAGGGGCCCGGGGGGCCACAGCCAGTAATCCAGTAAGGGGCCAGAGGGGCCACAGCCAGTACTCCAGTAAGGGGCCCAGGGGGCCACAGCCAGTACTCCAGTAAGGGGCTTGGGGGGCCACAGCCAGTATTCCAGTAAGGGGCCCGGGGGGCCACAGCCAGTAATCCAGTAAGGGGCCAGAGGGGCCACAGCCAGTACTCCAGTAAGGGGCCCGGGGGGCCACAGCCAGTACTCCAGTAAGGGGCCTGGGGGGCCACAGCCAGTACTCCAGTAAGGGGCCCGGGGGGCCACAGCCAGTACTCCAGTAAGGGGCCGGGGGGCCACAGCCAGTACTCCAATAAGGGGCCCAGGGGGCCACAGCCAGTACTCCAGTAAGGGGCCCGGGGGGCCACAGCCAGTACTCCAGTAAGGGGCCAGGGGGGCCACAGCCAGTACTCCAGTAAGGGGCCCGGGGGGCGACAGCCAGTACTCCAGTAAGGGGCCCGGGTCCTCGCTGCACCCCCTGCAGCCGCCACATCACAGAAGCTCGCAGGGCCGGCCGCTCCAGGTCGCGCCTATGGTTAATGCAGCGCTTGGGCTCGGCTGATTAACAGAGCGAAGAGCCATCGGCTCCTCACCCTGTCAGTCATTCTTGTGGCCCGTCCACAATATGCAGGTGCCGACAAGAGGCCTCGGGGTCCTTCCGGCACATACATGACGTCCTCATCATGTGCCAGTGTACAGACCGCAGAAGACAGGAGAAAAGACGCCATGGACCGCGCCGGAGACAGGTCAATATGTATTTTTTTTGTTTTGTTTTTTTAATCTATTGTTCATTAAGGGGGCTGCTGATTACTACCTAATGGGGCTAAGGATTCCTACCTGTGGGGGCTACTAATTACTACATATTGGGGCTACTAATTCCTCCCTAATGGGGCTAAGGATTCGTACCTGTGGGGGCTACTGCTATTACTACCTCAGGGGGCTGCTGCTATTACTACCTAAGGGGGCTACTGGTATTACTACCTCAGGGGGCTACTGCTATTACTACCTCAGGGGGCTGCTGCTATTACTACCTAAGGGGGCTACTGGTATTACTACCTCAGGGGGCTACTGCTATTACTACCTAAGGGGGCTACTGCTATTACTACCTAAGGGGGCTACTGCTATTACTACCTGAGGGGGCTACTGCTATTACTACCTCAGGGGGCTACTGCTATTACTGCCTCAGGGGGCTACTGCTATTACTACCTAAGGGGGCTACTGCTATTACTACCTCAGGGGGCTACTGCTATTACTGCCTCAGGGGGCTACTGCTATTACTACCTGAGGGGGCTACTGCTATTACTACCTAAGGGGGCTACTGCTATTACTACCTGAGGGGGCTACTGCTATTACTACCTCAGGGGGCTACTGCTATCACTGCCTCAGGGGGCTACTGCTATTACTACCTCAGGGGGCTACTGCTATTACTACCTCAGGGGGCTACTGCTATTACTGCCTCAGGGGGCTACTGCTATTACTACCTGAGGGGGCTACTGCTATTACTACCTCAGGGGGCTGCTGCTATTACTACCTAAGGGGGCTACTGGTATTACTACCTCAGGGGGCTACTGCTATTACTACCTCAGGGGGCTGCTGCTATTACTACCTAAGGGGGCTACTGGTATTACTACCTCAGGGGGCTACTGCTATTACTACCTAAGGGGGCTACTGCTATTACTACCTAAGGGGGCTACTGCTATTACTACCTGAGGGGGCTACTGCTATTACTACCTCAGGGGGCTACTGCTATTACTGCCTCAGGGGGCTACTGCTATTACTACCTAAGGGGGCTACTGCTATTACTACCTCAGGGGGCTACTGCTATTACTGCCTCAGGGGGCTACTGCTATTACTACCTGAGGGGGCTACTGCTATTACTACCTAAGGGGGCTACTGCTATTACTACCTGAGGGGGCTACTGCTATTACTACCTCAGGGGGCTACTGCTATCACTGCCTCAGGGGGCTACTGCTATTACTACCTCAGGGGGCTACTGCTATTACTACCTCAGGGGGCTACTGCTATTACTGCCTCAGGGGGCTACTGCTATTACTACCTGAGGGGGCTACTGCTATTACTACCTGAGGGGGCTACTGCTATTACTACCTGAGGGGGCTACTGCTATTACTACCTCAGGGGGCTACTGCTATTACTGCCTCAGGGGGCTACTGCTATTACTACCTGAGGGGGCTACTGCTATTACTACCTGAGGGGGCTACTGCTATTACTACCTGAGGGGGCTACTGCTATTACTACCTCAGGGGGCTACTGCTATCACTGCCTCAGGGGGCTACTGCTATTACTACCTCAGGGGGCTACTGCTATTACTGCCTCAGGGGGCTACTGCTATTACTACCTAAGGGGGCTACTGCTATTACTACCTCAGGGGGCTACTGCTATTACTGCCTCAGGGGGCTACTGCTATTACTACCTGAGGGGGCTACTGCTATTACTACCTAAGGGGGCTACTGCTATTACTACCTAAGGGGGCTACTGGTATTACTACCTTAGGGGGATACTGCTATTACTACCTCAGGGGGCTACTGCTATTACAACCTCAGGGGGCTACTGGTATTACTACCTAAGGGGGCTACTGCTATTACTACCTCAGGGGGCTACTGCTATTACTACCTCAGGGGGCTACTGCTATTACTACCTCAGGGGGCTACTGGAATTACTACCTAAGGGGACTACTGCTATTACTACCTAAGAGGGCTACTGCTATCACTACCTGAGGGGGCTACTGCTATTACTACCTAAGGGGGCTACTGCTATTACTACCTCAGGGGGCTACTGCTATTACTACCTCAGGGGGCTACTGCTATTACTACCTAAGGGGGCTACTGCTATTACTACCTAAGGGGGCTACTGCTATTACTACCTCAGGGGGCTACTGCTATTACTACCTCAGGGGGCTACTGCTATTACTATCTCAGGGGGCTACTGCTATTACTACCTCAGGGGGCTACTGCTATTACTACCTCAGGGGGCTAGTGCTATTACTACCTCAGGGGGCTAGTGCTATTACTACCTCAGGGGGCTACTGGAATTACTACCTGAGGGGGCTACTGCTATTACTACCTTAAGGGGCTACTGCTATTACTACCTCAGGGGGCTACTGCTATTACTGCCTCAGGGGGCTACTGCTATTACTACCTGAGGGGGCTACTGCTATTACTACCTCAGGGGGCTACTGCTATTACTACCTCAGGGGGCTACTGCTATTACTACCTAAGGGGGCTACTGGTATTACTACCTAAGGGGGCTACTGCTATTACTACCTCAGGGGGCTACTGCTATTACTACCTCAGGGGGCTACTGCTATTACTACCTCAGGGGGCTACTGGTATTACTACCTAAGGGGGCTACTGCTATTACTACCTCAGGGGGCTACTGCTATTACTACCTCAGGGGGCTACTGCTATTACTACCTCAGGGGGCTAGTGCTATTACTACCTCAGGGGGCTACTGGAATTACTACCTAAGGGGACTACTGCTATTACTACCTAAGAGGGCTACTGCTATCACTACCTGAGAGGGCTACTGCTATTACTACCTAAGGGGGCTACTGGAATTACCACCTCAGGGGGCTAGTGCTATTACTACCTAAGGGAGCTACTGGTATTACTACCTAAGGGGGCTACTGCTATTACTACCTCAGGGAGCTACTGCTATTACTACCTCAGGGGGCTAGTGCTATTACTACCTCAGGGGGCTACTGGAATTACTACCTAAGGGGACTACTGCTATTACTACCTAAGAGGGCTACTGCTATCACTACCTGAGGGGGCTACTGCTATTACTACCTAAGGGGGCTACTGGAATTACTACCTAAGGGGGCTACTGCTATTACTACCTGAGGGGGCTACTGGAATTACTACCTAAGGGGACTACTGCTATTATTACCTGAGGGTTATACTGCTATTATTACCTGAGGGGGCTACTGCTATTAATACCTGAGGGGGCTACAGCTATTACTACCTGGGGGGGCTACTGCTATTATTACCTGAGTGGGCTACTGCTATTACTACCTGGGGGGGCTACTGCTATTATTACCTGAGTGGGCTACTGCTATTACTACCTCAGGGGGCTAGTGCTATTACTACCTCAGGGGGCTACTGGAATTACTACCTAAGGGGACTACTGCTATTACTACCTAAGAGGGCTACTGCTATCACTACCTGGGGGGGGCTACTGCTATTATTACCTGAGGGGGCTACTGCTATTACTACCTGAGGGGGCTACTGCTATTACTACCTGAGGGGGCTACTGCTATTACTACCTGAGGGGGCTACTGTTATTATTACCTGAGGAGGCTACTGCTATTACTACCTAAGGGGGCTAAGGATTCGTACCTGGGGGGGGGGGGCTACTGCTTTTACTACCTAAGGGGTCTACTGATTACTACCTGAGGGGGCTACTGCTATTACTACCTAAGAGGGCTACTGCTATTACTACCTGAGGGGGCTACTGCTATTACTACCTGAGGGGGCTACTGCTATTACTACCTGAAGGGGCTACTGCTATTACCACCCAAGGGGACTACTGCTATTACTACCTGAAGGGGGTAGTGCTATTACTACCTAAGAGGGCTACTGCTATTACTACCTGAGGGGGCTACTGCTATTACTACCTGAGGGGGCTACTGCTATTACTACCTAAGGGGACTACTGCTATTACTACCTAAGAGGGCTACTGCTATTACTACCTGACGGGGCTACTGCTACTACTACCTAAGGGGACTGCTGATATTATTACCTGAGGGGGCTACTGCTATTACTACCTGAGGGGGCTACTGTTATTATTACCTGAGGGGGCTACTGCTATTCTTACCTGAGGGGGCTACTGCTATTATTACCCGAGGGGGCTGCTATTATTACCTGAGGAGGCTACTGCTATTACTACCTAAGGGGGCTAAGGATTCGTACCTGGGGGGGCTACTGCTTTTACTACCTAAGAGGGCTACTGCTATTACTACCTGAGGGGGTTACTGCTATTACTACCTAAGAGGTCTACTGCTATTACTACCTGAGGGGGGTACTGCTATTACTACTTGAGGGGGCTACTGCTATTACTACCTAAGGGGACTATTGCTATTATTACCTGAGGGGGCTACTGCTATTACTACCTACGAGGGCTACTGCTATTACTACCTGAGGGGGCTACTGCTATTACTACCTACTAGGGCTACTGCTATTTCTACCTGAGGGGGCTACTGCTATTTCTACCTGAGGGGGTTACTGCTATTACTACCTGAAGGTGCTACTGCTATTACTACCTAAGGGGACTACTGCTATTACTACCTGAGGGGGGTACTGCTATTGCTACCTAAGGGGACTACTGCTATTACTACCTAAAGGGGATACTGCTATTACTACCTGAGGGGACTACTGCTATTACTACCTGAGGGGGCTACTGCTATTACTACCTAAGAGGGCTACTGCTATTACTACCTGAGGGGGCTACTGCTATTACTACATGAGGGGGCTACTTCTACTACTACCTCAGGGGGCTACTGCTATTACTACCTTAGGGAGCTACTGCTATTACTACCTGAGTGGGCTACTGCTATTATTACCTGAGGGAGCTATTGCTACCTGAGGGGGCTACTGCTATTATTACCTGAGTGGGCTACTGCTATTACTACCTGAGTGGGCTACTGCTATTACTACCTGAGGGGGCTACTGCTATTACTACCTGAGGGGGCTACTTCTACTACTACCTGAGGGGGCTACTGCTATTACTACCTGAGTGGGCTACTGCTATTACTACCTGAGGGGGCTACTGCTATTACTACCTGAGGGAGCTACTGCTATTACTACCTGAGGGGGCTACTGCTATTACTACCTGAGGAGGCTACTGCTATTACTACCTGAGGGGGCTACTGCTATTATTACCTGAGGAGGCTACTGCTATTACTACCTGAGGGGGCTACTGCTATTACTACCTAAGGGGGCTACTGCTATTATTACCTGAGTGGGCTACTGCTATTACTACCTGAGGGGGCTACTGTTATTATTACCTGAGGGGGCTACTGCTATTACTACCTGAGTGGGCTACTGCTATTACTACCTGAGGGGGCTACTGCTATTACTACCTGAGGGAGCTACTGCTATTACTACCTGAGGGGGCTACTGCTATTACTACCTGAGGAGGCTACTGCTATTACTACCTGAGGGGGCTACTGCTATTATTACCTGAGGAGGCTACTGCTATTACTACCTGAGGGGGCTACTGCTATTACTACCTAAGGGGGCTACTGCTATTATTACCTGAGTGGGCTACTGCTATTACTACCTGAGGGGGCTACTGTTATTATTACCTGAGGGGGCTACTGCTATTACTACCTGAGGGGGCCACTGCTTTTACTACCTGAGTGGGCTACTGCTATTATTACCTGAGTGGGCTACTGCTATTATTACCTGAGGGGGCTACTGCTATTATTACCTGAGGGGGCTACTGCTATTATTACCTGAGGGGGCTATTGCTATTACTACCTGAGGGAGCTACTGCTATTGCTACCTAAGGGGACTATTGCTATTATTACTTGAGGGGGCTACTGCTATTACTACCTACGAGGGCTACTGCTATTACTACCTGAGGGGGCTACTGCTATTACTACCTACGAGCGCTACTGCTATTACTACCTGAGGGGGCTACTGCTATTACTACCTACGAGGGCTACTGCTATTACTACCTGAGGGGGCTACTGCTATTTCTACCTGAGGGGATTACTGCTATTACTACCTGAAGGTGCTACTGCTATTACTACCTAAGGGGACTGCTGCTATTACTACCTACGAGGGCTACTGCTATTACTACCTGAGGGGGCTACTGCTATTACTACCTACGAGGGCTACTGCTATTACTACCTGAGGGGGCTACTGCTATTTCTACCTGAGGGGATTACTGCTATTACTACCTGAAGGTGCTACTGCTATTGCTACCTAAGGGGACTACTGCTATTACTACCTAAGGGGACTACTGCTATTACTACCTGAGGGGGGTACTGCTATTGCTACCTAAGGGGGCTACTGCTATTACTACCTACGAGGGCTACTGCTATTACTACCTGAGGGGGCTACTGCTATTTCTACCTGAGGAGATTACTGCTATTACTACCTGAAGGTGCTACTGCTATTACTACCTAAGGGGACTACTGCTATTACTACCTGAGGGGGGTACTGCTATTGCTACCTAAGGGGACTACTGCTATTACTACCTAAGGGGACTACTGCTATTACTACCTGAGGGGGGTACTGCTATTGCTACCTAAGGGGACTACTGCTATTACTACCTAAGGGGACTACTGCTATTACTACCTGAGGGGGGTACTGCTATTGCTACCTAAGGGGACTACTGCTATTACTACCTGAGGGGGCTACTGCTATTACTACATGAGGGGGCTACTGCTATTATTACCTGAGGGGGCTACTGCTATTACTATCTGAGGGGGCTACTGTTATTATTACCTGAGGGGGCTACTGCTATTACTACCTGAGGGGGCCACTGCTTTTACTACCTGAGTGGGCTACTGCTATTTTTACCTGAGGGGGCTTCTGCTATTATTACCTGAGGGGGCTACTGCTATTATTACCTGAGGGGGCTACTGTTATTATTACCTGAGGGGGCTATTGCTATTACTACCTGAGGGAGCTACTGCTATTACTACCTAAGGGGACTATTGCTATTATTACTTGAGGGGGCTACTGCTATTACTACCTACGAGGGCTACTGCTATTACTACCTGAGGGGGCTACTGCTATTACTACCTACGAGGGCTACTGCTATTACTACCTGAGGGGGCTACTGCTATTTCTACCTGAGGGGGTTACTGCTATTACTATCTGAAGGTGCTACTGCTATTACTACCTAAGGGGACTACTGCTATTACTACCTAAGGGGACTACTGCTATTACTACCTGAGGGGACTACTGCTATTACTACCTGAAGGTGCTACTGCTATTACTACCTAAGGGGACTACTGCTATTACTACCTGAAGGTGCTACTGCTATTGCTACCTAAGGGGACTACTGCTATTACTACCTAAGGGGACTACTGCTATTACTACCTGAGGGGGCTACTGCTATTACTACCTAAGAGGGCTACTGCTATTACTACCTGAGGGGGCTACTGCTATTACTACATGAGGGGGCTACTTCTACTACTACCTGAGGGGGCTACTGCTATTACTACCTTAGGGAGCTACTGCTATTACTACCTGAGGGAGCTACTGCTATTACTACCTGAGTGGGCTACTGCTATTATTACCTGAGGGAGCTACTGCTATTGCTACCTGAGGGGGCTACTGCTATTATTACCTGAGTGGGCTACTGCTATTACTACCTGAGTGGGCTACTGCTATTACTACCTGAGGGGGCTACTGCTATTACTACCTGAGGGGGCTACTGTTATTATTACCTGAGGGGGCTACTGCTATTACTACCTGAGGGGGCCACTGCTTTTACTACCTGAGTGGGCTACTGCTATTTTTATCTGAGGGGGCTTCTGCTATTATTACCTGAGGGGGCTACTGCTATTATTACCTGAGGGGGCTACTGCTATTATTACCTGAGGGGGCTATTGCTATTACTACCTGAGGGAGCTACTGCTATTACTACCTAAGGGGACTATTGCTATTATTACTTGAGGGGGCTACTGCTATTACTACCTACGAGGGCTACTGCTATTACTACCTAAGGGGGCTACTGCTATTACTACCTAAGGGGGCTACTGCTATTACTACCTCAGGGGGCTACTGCTATTACTACCTGAAGGTGCTACTGCTATTACTACCTAAGGGGACTACTGCTATTACTACCTGAAGGTGCTACTGCTATTGCTACCTAAGGGGACTACTGCTATTACTACCTAAGGGGACTACTGCTATTACTACCTGAGGGGGCTACTGCTATTACTACCTAAGAGGGCTACTGCTATTACTACCTGAGGGGGCTACTGCTATTACTACATGAGGGGGCTACTTCTTCTACTACCTGAGGGGGCTACTGCTATTACTACCTTAGGGAGCTACTGCTATTACTACCTGAGTGGGCTACTGCTATTATTACCTGAGTGGGCTACTGCTATTACTACCTGAGTGGGCTACTGCTATTACTACCTGAGGGGGCTACTGCTATTACTACCTGAGGGGGCTACTGTTATTATTACCTGAGGGGGCTACTGCTATTACTACCTGAGGGGGCCACTGCTTTTACTACCTGAGTGGGCTACTGCTATTTTTACCTGAGGGGGCTTCTGCTATTATTACCTGAGGGGGCTACTGCTATTATTACCTGAGGGGGCTACTGCTATTATTACCTGAGGGGGCTATTGCTATTACTACCTGAGGGAGCTACTGCTATTACTACCTAAGGGGACTATTGCTATTATTACTTGAGGGGGCTACTGCTATTACTACCTACGAGGGCTACTGCTATTACTACCTGAGGGGGCTACTGCTATTACTACCTACGAGGGCTACTGCTATTACTACCTAAGGGGGCTACTGCTATTACTACCTAAGGGGGCTACTGCTATTACTACCTCAGGGGGCTACTGCTATTACTACCTGAAGGTGCTACTGCTATTACTACCTAAGGGGACTACTGCTATTACTACCTGAAGGTGCTACTGCTATTGCTACCTAAGGGGACTACTGCTATTACTACCTAAGGGGACTACTGCTATTACTACCTGAGGGGGCTACTGCTATTACTACCTAAGAGGGCTACTGCTATTACTACCTGAGGGGGCTACTGCTATTACTACATGAGGGGGCTACTTCTTCTACTACCTGAGGGGGCTACTGCTATTACTACCTTAGGGAGCTACTGCTATTACTACCTGAGTGGGCTACTGCTATTACTACCTGAGTGGGCTACTGCTATTACTACCTGAGTGGGCTACTGCTATTACTACCTGAGGGGGCTACTGCTATTACTACCTGAGGGGGCTACTGTTATTATTACCTGAGGGGGCTACTGCTATTACTACCTGAGGGGGCCACTGCTTTTACTACCTGAGTGGGCTACTGCTATTTTTACCTGAGGGGGCTTCTGCTATTATTACCTGAGGGGGCTACTGCTATTATTACCTGAGGGGGCTACTGCTATTATTACCTGAGGGGGCTATTGCTATTACTACCTGAGGGAGCTACTGCTATTACTACCTAAGGGGACTATTGCTATTATTACTTGAGGGGGCTACTGCTATTACTACCTACGAGGGCTACTGCTATTACTACCTGAGGGGGCTACTGCTATTACTACCTACGAGGGCTACTGCTATTACTACCTGAGGGGGCTACTGCTATTTCTACCTGAGGGGGTTACTGCTATTACTATCTGAAGGTGCTACTGCTATTACTACCTAAGGGGACTACTGCTATTACTACCTGAGGGGACTACTGCTATTACTACCTGAAGGTGCTACTGCTATTACTACCTAAGGGGACTACTGCTATTACTACCTGAAGGTGCTACTGCTATTGCTACCTAAGGGGACTACTGCTATTACTACCTGAGGGGGCTACTGCTATTACTACCTAAGAGGGCTACTGCTATTACTACCTGAGGGGGCTACTGCTATTACTACATGAGGGGGCTACTTCTACTACTACCTGAGGGGGCTACTGCTATTACTACCTTAGGGAGCTACTGCTATTACTACCTGAGGGAGCTACTGCTATTACTACCTGAGTGGGCTACTGCTATTATTACCTGAGGGAGCTACTGCTATTGCTACCTGAGGGGGCTACTGCTATTATTACCTGAGTGGGCTACTGCTATTACTACCTGAGGGGGCTACTGCTATTACTACCTGAGGGGGCTACTTCTACTACTACCTGAGGGGGCTACTGCTATTACTACCTGAGGGGGCTACTGCTATTACTACCTGAAGGGGCTACTTCTACTACTACCTGAGGGGGCTACTTCTACTACTACCTGAGGGGGCTACTTCTACTACTACCTGAGGGGGCTACTGCTATTACTACCTGAGGGGGCTACTGCTATTACTACCTGAGGGGGCTATTGCTATTACTACCTGAGGGAGCTACTGATTACTACCTAGGGGGGGGGGGGGCTTCAGCTGTGTAAGAGGCCCCAGAATTTCTGATGGCAGCCCTGGTCCTATCTGATACTGTATATCCGTTGGTGGTACAGTGGTAAGCTATGCTACAACATCAATATTGTACATATACAAGTAATAAATCTGTCTCATTGTACACAATAAGCTCCCATACACTACATATATATATATATATATATATATATATATATATATAAAAGGATCCTGCTAGAGAACAGTTACCTTTTCTCTTCACAAAAAAAGAGATAAAAAATTAGTGATAAAATAATAGTAATAAAATACTAGTGATAAAATATTAGTGATGAACTAGTAGTGATAAAATAATAGTAATAATATAATAGTGATAAAACAATAGTGATTAAATATGTGATAAAATAATAGTAATAAAACAATAGTGATACAGTATTAATGCAAAAATATTAGTGTTAAACTAATAGCAATAAAATATTACTCATAATAAAGTAGTGATCAAATTCACTACTGACAATGGTAATAAGATACTAGTGAAAATAGAGGCAACGTATTAGTGACAACAGTGAGAAACCAAGGGAATGATACCAGATAACAGATCACTGATAATCCTGCTAAAATACCAACATAATAACTATATCACTGGGGGGGGGGGGGGGGGGGGGGTCACTATTAATTATATTAAGGAACCTAGTAACAATAGTGATAATAGTGAGAAGTAATGATATTTATAACATACTAGTAACAATAGTGATAATAGTGAGAAGTAATTATATTTATAACATACTAGTAACAATAGTGATAATAGTGAGAAGTAATTATATTTATAACATACTAGTAACAATAGTGATAATAGTGAGGAGAAGTAATTATATTTATAACATACTAGTAACAGTAGTGATAATAGTGAGAAGTAATGATATTTATAACATACTAGTAACAATAGTGATAATAGTGAGGAGAAGTAATTATATTTATAACATACTAGTAACAGTAGTGATAATAGTGAGAAGTAATGATATTTATAACATACTAGTAACAATAGTGATAATAGTGAGGAGAAGTAATAATATTTATAACATACTAGTAACAGTAGTGATAATAGTGAGGAGAAGTAATTATATGTATTACATACTAGTAACAGTAGTGATAATAGTGAGAAGTAATTATATTTATAACATACTAGTAACAATAGTGATAATAGTGAGGAGAAGTAAATATATTTATTACATACTAGTAACAGTAGTGATAATAGTGAGAAGTAATTATATTTATAACATACTAGTAACAGTAGTGATAATAGTGAGAAGTAATTATATTTATAACATACTAGTAACAATAGTGATAATAGTGAGGAGAAGTAATTATATTTATAACATACTAGTAACAATAGTGATAATAGTGAGAAGTAATAATATTTATAACATACTAGTAACAATAGTGATAATAGTGAGGAGAAGTAATTATATTTATAACATACTAGTAACACTAGTGATAATAGTGAGAAGTAATTATATTTATTACATACTAGTAATAATAGTGATAATAGTGAGAAGTAATTATATTTATAACATACTAGTAACAGTAGTGATAATAGTGAGAAGTAATGATATTTATAACTTACTAGTAACAGTAGTGATAATAGTGAGAAGTAATGATATTAATAACATATTAGTAACAATAGTGATAATAGTGAGAAGTAATGATATTAATAACATACTAGTAACAGTAGTGATAATAGTGAGAAGTAATTATATTTATAACATACTAGTAACAGTAGTGATAATAGTGAGAAGAATTAATTATATTTATAACATACTAGTAACACTAGTGATAATAGTGATAAGTAATTATATTTATTACATACTAGTAATAATAGTGATAATAGTGAGAAGTAATTATATTTATAACATACTAGTAACAGTAGTGATAATAGTGAGGAGAAGGAATTATATTTATAACATACTAGTAACAGTAGTGATAATAGTGAGAAGAATTAATTATATTATAACATACTAATAACAGTAGTGATAATAGTGAGAAGTAATTATATTTATAACATACTAGTAACAATAGTGATAATAGTGAGGAGAAGTAATTATATTTATAACATACTAGTAACAGTAGTGATAATAGTGAGAAGAATTAATTATATTTATAACATACTAGTAACAGTAGTGATAATAGTGAGAAGTAATAATATTTATAACATACTAGTAACAGTAGTGATAATAGTGAGAAGTAATGATATTAATAACATATTAGTAACAGTAGTGATAATAGTGAGAAGTAATAATATTTATAACATACTAGTAACAGTAGTGATAATAGTGAGAAGTAATGATATTAATAACATACTAGTAATAATAGTGATAATAGTGAGAAGTAATAATATTTATAACATACTAGTAATAATAGTGATAATAGTGAGAAGTAATAATATTTATAACATACTAGTAACAGTAGTGATAATAGTGAGAAGTAATAATATGTATAACATACTAGTAACAGTAGTGATAATAGTGAGAAGTAATAATATGTATAACATACTAGTAACAATAGTGATAATAGTGATAATTTACTAGTGATAGAATGTGTAGGGCAGCTCTCTGGCACCACCTAATGGAGGTACCGTTCCTGCCTATAACCCTTGAGGACACTTTCTTATATCCATATTTCCTATTTCCCTCACAGACCCAGATGTGGTTATAAAGTAGACGCTCAGTCCCTCACGTTAGTGCTCCGGGCAGCAGTCCCATGTAAGTCACAATAGTTATGGCAGCATATCCTGGGTGCTGAGCTGTGGACAGTTACAGTCCATATAGATATATTAGTATGAAGTAGTTGTGGTGGCGGGGTATGTGATGAGGGCAGATGTTGTTACCCTAGGGCCAGATGGCATTAACCCCTTGTATTCGTGACGCCAGGATGTGGTTTACCCTAAAACCACCCGAAGGTATACCGCTGGATCCTGGGCTATGCACGGGGGCAATAATGAATCTGAAGCCAAGTTACGGACGACGGTAGCTTTACTGAGGGGAAACAGATGGTAAAGTCTATACAGATCAGCCAGGGCCCAAGGAGGTGACCAGTGGCGCAGAGCCCTTAAGGGATTGCTGGGACTTGTAGTAATACTGGACAATTGAATGCAGACCACGCTGACTTGACAGATGACAGGGACTGACTTGACTCATAAAGCTGGGACTTTATCTTATATCTACAGTCACAGCTTAGTCAGTCTCAAGTCAAGTCAGTCACAGTCATCCATTGTCAAGTACGTGGCCTGTACTAAAATTGTCCAAATCTACTGCAAGTCCCAGCAAGCCCTTAAGGTCTCTGAAGTCACCCGTCACCTCCGTGGTCCTGGCTGAACTGTATAGACTGTTCCATCTGTCACTCAGTAAAGCTATCATTGTCCGTAACTTGACATCGGAGTCATAATTTGCCCCCGTGCCTAGCCCAGGATCCAGCAGTATACCTTCAGGTGGTATTGAGGATAAACCATGCCCTGGCGTCACGAAAACAAGGGGTTCATGCCATCTGCCCCCAGGGTAATTCCATCTGCCCTCATCACACCCTCTACCACAATCATTTTTTTATTGTTTTTTGTACTTTGTTTTTTCTCGTTTTTTTTACGTTTACGCTGTTCACCCTATGGGATCATCAATATAAGTTCTGAAATTTCCGCTCACAGTGATGGCGAATATTTATAATTATTAGAAAAATGGGAAAAGGGGAATATTTTAATTTTAATTAGGAGGGTGGGAGGGGCTTAATTGTATTTACAAGCACTGAATGCTATGATATTGCAGGGGATTATTCCGTGTTATCGGTGATCTGTTAGTACAGTCTGGCTCAGCAGGATCTATCAGCAGATCGAAGCGGGGACCCGCACAGAGCAGGTGAGAGGACCTCCAGTGGGCAAACAAACCAATCGGAACCCCATATACATGTTGCAAGGATTCCAATGTGTTAGGGGGACACTGTCATTGCAGCACTTAAGGGGTAAATGACGGAGAACAATAACACCAACATTCTTCATCACTGACTGTAAGTGCTGCCAGGAGGTGTCACTTACTTTCGATGAAGCGAGCGCAGATCGGACCGCCACTTAGGACGTAAATGTAAAGTAAGTACCATGACAGCAGGACATAGGGTTACATCCATTGTCCTAAAGCTTCCGGCAAATTATCTCTCTGCAGAAGGTTGTTTTGGGGCGACAAACCCTAAAGGAAAAGATATAGTGGAGCGCAGTACAAAATCACGAGAAAAATAACAAACAATAGCAGAATCCAGGGATCAGAATCCAGGAGAGCAGAGCAGTCAGTATACAGGAGAGCAGAGCAGTCAGGATACAGGAGAGCAGTCAGGATACAGGAGAGCAGAGCAGTCAGGATACAGGAGAGCAGCGCAGTCAGGATACAGGAAAGCAGAGCAGTCAGGATATAGGAGAGCAGCGCAGCCAGGATACAGGAGAGCAGAGCAGTCAGGATACAGGAGAGCAGTCAGGATACAGGAGAGCAGAGCAGTCAGGATACAGCAGAGCAGTCAGGATACAGGAGAGCAGAGCAGTCAGGATACAGGAGAGCAGCACAGCCAGGATACAGGAGAGCAGTGCAGTCAGGATACAGGAGAGCAGTCAGGATACAGGAGAGCAGAGCAGTCAGGATACAGGAGAGCAGAGCATTCAAGATACAGGAGAGCAGAGCAGTCAGGATACAGGAGAGCAGCGCAGTCAGGATACAGGAGAGCAGAGCAGTCAGGATACAGGAGAGAAGAGCATTCAGGATACAGGAGAACAGCGCAGTCAGGATACAGGAGAGCAGCGCAGTCAGGATACAGGAGAGCAGCGCAGTCAGGATACAGGAGAGCAGAGCAGTCAGGATACAGGAGAGCAGAGCAGTCAGTATACAGGAGAGCAGAGCAGTCAGGATACAGGAGAACAGAACAGTCAGGATACAGGAGAGCAGAGCAGTCAGGATACAGGAGAGCAGAGCAGTCAGGATACAGGAGAGCAGAGCAGTCAGGATATAGGAGAGCAGCGCAGTCAGGATACAGGAGAGCAGAGCAGTCAGGATACAGGAGAGCAGAACAGTCAGGATACAGGAGAGCAGCGCAGTCAGTATACAGGAGAGAAGAGCAGTCAGGATACTGGAGAGAAGAGCAGTCAGGATACAGGAGAGCAGAGCAGTCAGGATACAGGAGAGCAGCGCAGTCAGGATACAGGAGAGCAGCGCAGTCAGGATATAGGAGAGCAGAGCAGTCAGGATACAGGAGAGCAGCGCAGTCAGGATACAGGAGAGCAGAACAGTCAGGATACAGGAGAGCAGAACAGTCAGGATACAGGAGAGCAGTCAGGATACAGAAGAGCAGAGCAGTCAGGATACAGAAGAGCAGAACAGTCAGGATACAGGAGAGCAGAACAGTCAGGATACAGAAGAGCAGAACAGTCAGGATACAGGAGAGCAGCGCAGTCAGTATACAGGAGAGAAGAGCAGTCAGGATACAGGAGAGCAGAGCAGTCAGGATACAGGAGAGCAGCGCAGTCAGGATACAGGAGACCATTCAGGATACAGGAGAGCAGAACAGTCAGGATACAGGAGAGCAGAGCAGTCAGGATACAGGAGAGCAGCGCAGTCAGGATACAGGAGAGCAGCGCAGTCAGGATACAGGAGAGCAGAACAGTCAGGATACAGGAGAGCAGCGCAGTCAGGATACAGGAGAGCAGAGCAGTCAGGATACAGGAGAGCATTCAGGATACAGGAGAGCAGCGCAGTCAGGATACAGGAGAGCAGAGCAGCCAGGATACAGGAGAGCAGCGCAGTCAGGATACAGGAGAGCAGTGCAGTCAGGATACAGGAGAGCAGAGCAGTCAGGATACAGGAGAGCAGCGCAATCAGGATACAGGAGAGCAGCGCAGTCAGGATACAGGAGAGCAGCGCAGTCAGAATACAGGAGAGCAGAGCAGTCAGGATACAGGAGAGCAGCGCAGTCAGGATACAGGAGAGCAGTCAGGATACAGGAGAGCAGAGCAGTCAGGATACAGGACAGCAGCGCAGTCAGGATACAGGAGAGCAGCGCAGTCAGAATACAGGAGAGCAGAGCAGTCAGGATACAGGAGAGCAGAGCAGTCGGGATACAGGAGAGCAGAGCAGTCAGGATACAGGAGAGCAGAGCAGTCAGAATACAGGAGAGCAGAGCAGTCAGGATACAGGAGAGCAGAGCAGTCAGGATACAGGAGAGCAGTGCAGTCAGGATACAGGAGAGCAGAGCAGTCAGGATACAGGAGAGCAGAACAGTCAGGATACAGGAGAGCAGCACAGTCAGGATACAGGAGAGCAGAACAGTCAGGATACAGGAGAGCAGTGCAGTCAGGATAAAGGAGAGCAGCGCAGTCAGGATACAGGAGAACAGAACAGTCAGGATACAGGAGAGCAGCGCAGTCAGGATACAGGAGAGCAGCGCAGTCAGGATACAGGAGAGCAGAGCAGTCAGGATACAGGAGACCAGCGCAGTCAGGATACAGGAGAGCAGTGCAGTCAGGATACAGGAGAGCAGAGCAGTCAGGATACAGGAGAGCAGAACAGTCAGGATACAGGAGAGCAGCACAGTCAGGATACAGGAGAGCAGAACAGTCAGGATACAGGAGAGCAGTGCAGTCAGGATAAAGGAGAGCAGCGCAGTCAGGATACAGGAGAACAGAACAGTCAGGATACAGGAGAGCAGCGCAGTCAGGATACAGGAGAGCAGCGCAGTCAGGATACAGGAGAGCAGAGCATTCAGGATACAGGAGAGCAGCGCAGTCAGGATACAGGAGAGCAGCGCAGTCAGGATACAGGAGAGCAGAGCAGTCAGAATACAGGAGAGCAGAGCAGTCAGGATACAGGAGAGCAGCGCAGTCAGGATACAGGAGAGCAGCGCAGTCAGGATACAGGAGAGCAGCGCAGTCAGGATAAAGGAGAGCAGAACAGTCAGGATACAGGAGAGCAGAACAGTCAGGATACAGGAGAGTAGAGCAGTCAGGATATAGGAGAGCAGCGCAGTCAGGATAAAGGAGAGCAGAACAGTCAGGATACAGGAGAGCAGAGCAGTCAGAATACAGGAGAGCAGCGCAGTCAGGATACAGGGGAGCAGAGCAGTCAGGATACAGGAGAGCAGAGCAGCCAGGATACAGGAGAGCAGAACAGTCAGGATACAGGAGAGCAGAACAGTCAGGATACAGGAGAGCAGCGCAGTCAGGATACAGGAGAGCAGAGCAGTCAGGATACAGGAGACCAGCGCAGTCAGGATACAGGAGAGCAGCGCAGTCAGGATACAGGAGAGCAGCGCAGTCAGGATACAGGAGAGCAGAGCAGTCAGGATACAGGAGAGCAGAGCAGTCAGGATACAAGAGAGAAGAGCAGTCAGGATACAGGAGAGCAGCGCAGTCAGGATACAGGAGAGCAGCGCAGTCAGGATACAGGAGAGCAGAGCAGTCAGGATACAGGAGAGCAGTCAGGATATAGTAGAGCAGCGCAGTCAGGATACAGGAGAGCAGAACAGTCAGTATACAGGAGAGCAGAGCAGTCAGGATACAGGAGAGCAGAGCAGTCAGGATACAGGACAGCAGCGCAGTCAGGATACAGGAGAGCAGAGCAGTCAGGATACAGGAGAGCAGTCAGGATACAGGAGAGCAGAGCAGTCAGGATACAGGAGAGCAGCGCAGTCAGAATACAGGAGAGCAGAGCAGTCATGATACAGGAGAGCAGTCAGGATACAGGAGAGCCGCACAGTCAGGATACAGGGTAGCAGAGCAGTCAGTATACAGGAGAGCAGAGCAGTCAGGATACAGGAGAGCAGAGCAGTCAGGATACAGGAGAGCAGAGCAGTCAGGATACAGGAGAGCAGAGCAGTCAGGATATAGGAGAGCAGCGCAGTCAGGATACAGGAGAGCGGAGCAGTCAGGATATAGGAGAGCAGTGCAGTCAGGATACAGGGGAGCAGCGCAGTCAGGATACAGGAGAGCAGCGCAGTCAGGATACAGGAGAGCAGAACAGTCAGGATACAGGAGAGCAGCGCAGTCAGTATACAGGAGAGAAGAGCAGTCAGGATACAGGAGAGAAGAGCAGTCAGGATACAGGAGAGAAGAGCAGTCAGGATACAGGAGAGCAGAGCAGTCAGGATACAGGAGAGCAGAGCAGTCAGGATACAGGAGAGCAGAGCAGTCAGGATATAGGAGAGCAGAGCAGTCAGGATACAGGAGAGCAGCGCAGTCAGGATACAGGAGAGCAGAGCAGTCAGGATACAGGAGAGCAGAACAGTCAGGATACAGGAGAGCAGAACAGTCAGGATACAGGAGAGCAGTCAGGATACAGAAGAGCAGAACAGTCAGGATATAGGAGAGCAGAACAGTCAGGATACAGAAGAGCAGAACAGTCAGGATACAGGAGAGCAGCGCAGTCAGTATACAGGAGAGAAGAGCAGTCAGGATACAGGAGAGCAGAGCAGTCAGGATACAGGAGAGCAGCGCAGTCAGGATACAGGAGACCATTCAGGATACAGGAGAGCAGAACAGTCAGGATACAGGAGAGCAGCGCAGTCAGGATACAGGAGAGCAGAGCAGTCAGGATACAGGAGAGTAGTCAGGATACAGGAGAGCAGCGCAGTCAGGATACAGGAGAGCAGAGCAGCCAGGATACAGGAGAGCAGCGCAGTCAGGATACAGGAGAGCAGTGCAGTCAGGATACAGGAGAGCAAAACAGTCAGGATACAGGAGAGCAGAGCAGTCAGGATACAGGAGAGCAGCGCAGTCAGGATACAGGAGAGCAGAGCAGTCAGAATACAGGAGAGCAGAGCAGTCAGGATACAGGAGAGCAGAGCAGTCAGGATACAGGAGAGCAGAGCAGTCAGTATACAGGAGAGCAGAGCAGTCAGGATACAGGAGAGCAGAACAGTCAGGATACAGGAGAGCAGCGCAGTCAGGATACAGGAGAGCAGCGCAGTCAGGATAAAGGAGAGCAGAACAGTCAGGATACAGGAGAGCAGAGCAGTCAGGATACAGGAGAGCAGAGCAGTCAGGATACAGGAGAGCAGCGCAGTCAGGATAAAGGAGAGCAGAACAGTCAGGATACAGGAGAGCAAAACAGTCAGGATACAGGAGAGCAGAGCAGTCAGGATATAGGAGAGCAGAGCAGTCAGGATACAGGAGAGCAGCGCAGTCAGGATACAGGAGAGCAGCGCAGTCAGGATACAGGAGAGCAGAACAGTCAGGATACAGGAGAGCAGAGCAGTCAGGATACAGGAGAGCAGCACAGTCAGTATACAGGAGAGCAGAGCAGTCAGGATACAGGAGAGCAGCACAGTCAGTATACAGGAGAGCAGCACAGTCAGGATACAGGTGAGCAGAGCAGTCAGGATACAGGAGAGCAGCGCAGTCAGGATACAGGAGAGCAGAGCAGTCAGGATACAGGAGAGCAGCGCAGTCAGGATACAGGAGAGCAGCGCAGTCAGGATACAGGAGAGCAGAGCAGTCAGGATACAGGAGAGCAGCGCAGTCAGGATACAGAAGAGCAGCGCAGTCAGGATACAGGAGAGCAGCGCAGTCAGGATACAGGAGAGCAGAGCAGTCAGGATACAGGAGAGCAGAGCAGTCAGGATACAAGAGAGAAGAGCAGTCAGGATACAGGAGAGCAGCGCAGTCAGGATACAGGAGAGCAGCGCAGTCAGGATACAGGAGAGCAGAGCAGTCAGGATACAGGAGAGCAGTCAGGATATAGTAGAGCAGCGCAGTCAGGATACAGGAGAGCAGAACAGTCAGTATACAGGAGAGCAGAGCAGTCAGGATACAGGAGAGCAGAGCAGTCAGGATATAGGAGAGCAGAGCAGTCAGGATACAGGAGAGCAGCACAGTCAGAATACAGGAGAGCAGAGCAGTCAGGATACAGGAGAGCAGTCAGGATACAGGAGAGCCGCACAGTCAGGATACAGGATAGCAGAGCAGTCAGGATATAGGAGAGCAGAACAGTCAGGATACAGGGGAGCAGCGCAGTCAGGATACAGGAGAGCAGCGCAGTCAGGATACAGGGGAGCAGCGCAGTCAGGATACAGGAGAGCAGAGCAGTCAGGATACAGGAGAGCAGAGCAGTCAGGATACAGGAGAGCAGAACAGTCAGGATACAGGAGAGCAGAGCAGTCAGGATACAGGAGAGCAGAGCAGTCAGGATACAGGAGAGCAGAGCAGTCAGAATACAGGAGAGCAGAGCATTCAGGATACAGGAGAGCAGAGCAGTCAGGATTAAGGAGAGCAGAGCATTCAGGATGCAGGAGAGCAGAACAGTCAGGATACAGGAGAGCAGCCCAGTCAGGATACAGGAGAGCAGAGCATTCAGGATGCAGGAGAGCAGAACAGTCAGGATACAGGAGAGCAGCGCAGTCAGGATACAGGAGAGCAGAGCAGTCAGGATATAGGAGAGCAGAGCAGTCAGGATATAGGAGAGCAGCGCAGTCAGGGTACAGGAGAGGAGAGCATTCAGGATACAGGAGAGCAGCACAGTCAGGATACAGGAGAGCAGCACAGTCAGGATACAGGAGAGCAGCACAGTCAGGATACAGGAGAGCAGCACAGTCAGGATACAGGAGAGCAGAGCAGTCAGGATTAAGGAGAGCAGAGCATTCAGGATGCAGGAGAGCAGAACAGTCAGGATACAGGAGAGCAGCGCAATCAGGATACAGGAGAGCAGAGCAGTCAGGATATAGGAGAGCAGCGCAGTCAGGGTACAGGAGAGGAGAGCATTCAGGATACAGGAGAGCAGCACAGTCAGGATACAGGAGAGCAGCACAGTCAGGATACAGGAGAGCAGCACAGTCAGGATACAGGAGAGCAGCGCAGTCAGGATACAGGGGAGCAGCGCAGTCAGGATACAGGAGAGCAGTGCAGTCAGGATACAGGGGAGCAGCGCAGTCAGGATACAGGGGAGCAGCGCAGTCAGGATACAGGAGAGCAGCGCAGTCAGGATACAGGGGAGCAGCGCAGTCAGGATACAGGGGAGCAGCGCAGTCAGGATACAGGAGAGCAGAGCAGCCAGGATACAGGAGAGCAGCGCAGTCAGGATACAGGAGAGCAGCGCAGTCAGGATACAGGGGAGCAGCGCAGTCAGGATACAGGAGAGCAGCGAAGTCAGGATACAGGAGAGCAGCGCAGTCAGGATACAGGAGAGCAGCGCAGTCAGGATACAGGAGAGCAGCGAAGTCAGGATACAGGAGAGCAGCGCAGTCAGGATACAGGAGAGCAGCGAAGTCAGGATACAGGAGAGCAGCGCAGTCAGGATACAGGAGAGAAGAGCAGTCAGGATACAGGAGAGCAGCGCTGTCAGGATACAAGAGAGCAGCACAGTCAGTATACAGGAGAGCAGTGCAGTCGGTATACAGGAGAGCAGTGCAGTCAGGATACAGGAGAGCAGCCGAGTCAGAAGTCAGGATCAGGAACCAGAGCAGATGTCAACCATGCCAGAGGCATACACAGAATCACAGCCAGGACCATAGGAACATGCTTGGAGATCAGAGACCAAGGACAGGCAGAGAGTGAACTGCTGCAGCATAAATAGCCAGGACCCAGCAGGGAAGGTGTGGCCTGATCAGGCAGGGAAATGAGGAGCTGCTTAGGGCAAGAAGTAGGAGGAAGAGCAAGAACCCTGACAGTGACCCCTCAAAGGTTCCTTTCAGTGTGTGTGTGGGAGGGGGGGGGGCACCAGGTTTGTAGGGTAATTTAGCATGAAAGGGATGGCAAAGGGCAGGAGCATGTACCTCCATAGCTAGGACCCAGGACTGTTTCTCAGGTCCATAGTCTTTCCAGTGGATTAAACTTGGAGCCAACACCTGAACATAAGGGAGTCATGGACACTGCAGACCTCATACTCCATGATTGTTAATCCGACCTGGCCAAGGAGGTTGTGAAGTGTAGATACCGACGGCTTTAAGAGTGAAACATGGAAGACCTTGGAGGAAGATGAAGAGGTGGATGACGTTAGTGTGGTGGCCCAGTACAGAAGTGGACCTTCCGTACACTATTGGTCCTATCAGGTGGACTCAGTCCCAGTCCCCTGGCCTCCACACTCCTCAGGACTCTCATCGTACCTATTATCAGATGAAGAGTTAATGTGCCTTTAAGTGTTGTTACTACGTCTGTGTAACCAGGGAAGGTGTCAGTGACCGGGTGACTTGTAGGTGACCAATGGGACCCCTCCAAATTGCTCCCTTATAAACCTGGGAGGAGCTATCCTAGTCCGTTCTATGCATGCTGAGGTTCAGTGATGACCGGAGAGTGTCTGGTGTCCTTGGGGAGACCAAGGCCTAGTCACGCTTCCATCATCAGTGAACCCCCCTCAGGTGAAAGTCAAAGCCTGCGAAGCCTAAATACAGGGGAGACGTCTAGTCAGCTTAGTCAAGTCTAAAGTCAGCATGGGATTGCATAATTGAGTCCAAGTCCACTACAAGTCCCAGCGAGCCAATTAGTCTCCTAAAGTCACTGGTCATCTCCTTGGGCCTAAACTGAGCTGTAAAAGACTTAAACATCTGTCGGCCTCAGTAGCTGCTGCCTGGCCCAGGAACCAGCGGCCCTACCTCGGGTGGTGTAGAGGATAACCACGCCCTGGCATCACCAATACTAAGGGTTAATAACATCTGCCCTAAGGGTAACAACATCTGCCCATTAACACCCCTCACCACATTAGATCTAAGACCCTGAAGCAAATATCACCTTTACTGGGGGGACACAATTATGGCAAACAGCTCTGTATCCCCTTTCATTCCACTGAGGAATCCATTCCTGGATGTAATGGGCTCTGGGGCGTTAGGATGGGGGGTGGGGGCGCCTATTCCTATCTCAGCTGCATCAACTTGAAGTATAAACAGGAAAGCTGGGTTCGGATAGACCAGGATGGGGGCAGAGGTGGTGGCAACTTTAAGGGTTTGAAATGCTTCTGACCAGGGGCCACACATTCAGGTCGCCATCTTTGGTTTAGTATAAATGAAAAGCCCTCTTTATATTTCCTGTAGAAGCGAAACCCAAAAACCTTGTAACGGACGTCGCTTGTGGGTCCATGATTCATGATGCAGATAAAGCCTTGGGGAAGGTCTCCGGGCCTTTCTTGTATACTATCTTACTAGACAGGAATTATATTCTCCGCCATCTGAATGACCAGGCCCACACTGTGCTGATGATCATTGGGGTAACACCTTTCCCATGGAATTATTCAGGGGCACCCATCAGGTCTATCAAGGGTCCCCTCTATATCCTGGTAATGAAATTGGTGCCAAAGATTCCAAATTAGCTGCTTCCACCCCTGACATCCTCCTCATGATTTCCAACCCCCGGACTTTTAGTCGGACCCTTTCTCTGAGGCTCTGACATTAAAATGACCCTGGAAACCCCTCAAACCAGGCAATGGTTTAACCCCTTCAGGCATTTTGGAACCAGCAGGCACGGACCTCTGCAGTGAAAGACACGAGCTCCTCGCGGTCAGTCTGCAGATCTTGGGCCACAATCGCATCTTTAATGGCATCAGATGGCCCATGGGAGAATGGGGCCAATAGCTTTTTATTGTTCCAGCCGACCTCTGCTGGAGTACAGAATGCCATTGAGTACTCAGTTCTCCTGCCCTGTATAATGGGAAAGGAGGCAACAGTCTATGGTTCCATTATATAAGTCTATGGTAGAGACCTCAGTCTATGGATCCATTATATAAGTCTATGGTGGAGACCTCAGTCTATGGATCCATTATGTAAGTCTATGGTGGAGACCTCAGTCTATGGATCCATTATGTAAGTCTATGGTGGAGACCTCAATCTATGGATCCATTATGTAAGTCTATGGTGGAGACCTCAGTCTATGGATCCATTATATAAGTCTATGGTAGAGACCTCAGTCTATGGATCCATTATATAAGTCTATGGTAGAGACCTCAGTCTATGGATCCATTATATAAGTCTATGGTGGAGACCTCAGTCTATGGATCCATTATATAAGTCTATGGTAGAGACCTCAGTCTATGGATCCATTATATAAGTCTATGGTGGAGACCTCAGTCTATGGATCCATTATATAAGTCTATGGTAGAGACCTCAGTCTATGGATCCATTATATAAGTCTATGGTAGAGACCTCAGTCTATGGATTCATTATATAAGTCTATGGTGGAGACCTCAGTCTATGGATCCATTATGTAAGTCTATGGTGGAGACCTCAGTCTATGGATCCATTATATAAGTCTATGGTGGAGACCTCAGTCTATGGATCCATTATATAAATCTATGGTGGAGACCTCAGTCTATGGATCCATTATATAAGTCTATGGTAGAGACCTCAGTCTATGGATCCATTATATAAGTCTATGGTGGAGACCTCAGTCTATGGATCCATTATGTAAGTCTATGATGGAGACCTCAGTCTATGGATCCATTTAGAGATGAGCGAACTTACAGTAAATTCAATTCGTCACGAACTTCTCGGCTCGGCAGTTGATATCTTATCCTGCGTAAATTAGTTCAGCCTTCAGGTGCTCCGGTGGGCTGGAAAAGGTGGATACATTCCTAGGAAATAGTCTCCCAGGACTGTATCCACCTTTTCCAGCCCACCGGAGCACCTGAAAGCTGAACAAATTTATGCAGAAAAGTTATCAACTGCCGAGCCGAGAAGTTCGTGACGAATCGAATTTACTGTAAGTTCGCTCATCTCTAGATCCATTATGTAAGTCTATGATGGAGACCTCAGCCTATGGATCCATTATATAAGTCTATGGTGGAGACCTCAGTCTATGGATTCATTATGTAAGTCTGTGGTGGAGATCTCAGTCTATGGATCCATTATGTAAGTCTATGGTGGAGACCTCAGTCTATGGATCCATTATGTAAGTCTATGGCGGAGACCTCAGTCTATGGATCCATTATGTAAGTCTGTGGTGGAGACCTCAGTCTATGGATCCATTATGTAAGTCTATGGTGGAGACCTCAGTCTATGGATCCAATATATAAGTCTATGGTGGAGACCTCAGTCTATGGATCCATTATGTAAGTCTATGGTGGAGATCTCAGTCTATGGATTCATTATGTAAGTCTGTGGTTGAGATCTCAGTCTATGGATCCAATATGTAAGTCTATGGTTAAGACCTCAGTCTATGGATCCATTATATAAGTCTATGGTGGAGATCTCAGTCTATGGATCCATTATATAAGTCTATGGTGGAGACCTCAGTCTATGGATTCATTATGTAAGTCTGTGGTGGAGACCTCAGTCTATGGATCCATTATGTTAGTCTCTGGTGGAGACCTCAGTCTATGGATCCATTATATAAGTCTATGGTGGAGACCTCAGTCTATGGATCCATTATATAAGTCTATGGTAGAGACCTCAGTCTATGGATCCATTATATAAGTCTATGGTGGAGACCTCAGTCTATGGATCCATTATGTAAGTCTATGGTGGAGACCTCAGTCTATGGATCCATTATGTAAGTCTATGGCGGAGACCTCAGTCTATGGATCCATTATGTAAGTCTGTGGTGGAGACCTCAGTCTATGGATCCATTATGTAAGTCTATGGTGGAGACCTCAGTCTATGGATCCAATATATAAGTCTATGGTGGAGACCTCAGTCTATGGATCCATTATGTAAGTCTATGGTGGAGATCTCAGTCTATGGATTCATTATGTAAGTCTGTGGTTGAGATCTCAGTCTATGGATCCAATATGTAAGTCTATGGTTAAGACCTCAGTCTATGGATCCATTATATAAGTCTATGGTGGAGATCTCAGTCTATGGATCCATTATATAAGTCTATGGTGGAGACCTCAGTCTATGGATTCATTATGTAAGTCTGTGGTGGAGACCTCAGTCTATGGATCCATTATGTTAGTCTCTGGTGGAGACCTCAGTCTATGGATCCATTATATAAGTCTATGGTGGAGACCTCAGTCTATGGATCCATTATATAAGTCTATGGTAGAGACCTCAGTCTATGGATCCATTATATAAGTCTATGGTGGAGACCTCAGTCTATGGATCCATTATATAAGTCTATGGTAGAGACCTCAGTCTATGGATCCATTATGTAAGTCTCTGGTGGAGACCTCAGTCTATGGATCCATTATGTAAGTCTCTGGTGGAGACCTCAGTCTATGGATCCATTATGTAAGTCTATGGTGGGGACCTCAGTCTATGGATCCATTATGTAAGTCTATGGTGGGGACCTCAGTCTATGGATCCATTATGTAAGTCTATGGTAGAGACCTCAGTCTATGGATCCATTATGTAAGTCTCTGGTGGAGACCTCAGTCTATGGATCCATTATGTAAGTCTCTGGTGGAGACCTCAGTCTATGGATCCATTATGTAAGTCTATGGTGGAGACCTCAGTCTATGGATTCATTATGTAAGTCTATGGTGGGGACCTCAGTCTATGGATCCATTATGTAAGTCTATGGTGGAGACCTCAGTCTATGGATCCATTATGTAAGTCTCTGGTGGAGACCTTAGCCTATGGATCCATTATGTAAGGCTGTGGTGGAGACCTCAGTCTATGGATTCATTATGTAAGTCTATGGTGGAGACCTCAGTCTATGGATCCAATATATAAGTCTATGGTGGAGACCTCAGTCTATGGATCCATTATGTAAGTCTATGGTGGAGATCTCAGTCTATGGATCCATTATGTAAGGCTGTGGTGGAGACCTTGATGTAAGTGTTTGCTGTAGACCAGGGATACTCAACTATTTTTAGTGAGGCTCCGCTTATCGAGTTCTGCTATTCAGTGAAGGTCCGAGCTGAACACTAAGGCCTGGTTCACAAATAGCGGCCGCAATGCCATGAAGGAAAGAGCAAACGAGCAACTAAAGTGTGGAGGATGTATGACCTGAATATAATGCTGCCACACACTGTACCCCTGAATATAATACTGCCACACACTGTACACCTGAATATAATACTACCACACACTGTACCCCTGAATATAATACTGCCACACACTGTACCCCTGAATATAATACTGCCACCCACTGTACCCTCTGAAAATAATACTGCCCCACACTGTACCCCTGGTATATTACTGCCACACACTGTACACACTGAATATATTACTGCCACACACTGTGACCTCTGAATATAATACTGCCGCACACTGTACCCCTGAATATAATACTGCCACCCACTGTACTCCTGAATATAATACTGCCACACAATGTACCCCTGAATATACCACCACACACTGTACCTCTGAATATAATACTGCCACACACTGTGCCCCTGAATATAGTACTGCCACATACTGTACCCCTGAATATAATACTGCCACACACTGTACCCCTGAATATAATACTGGCACACACTGTACTCCTGAATATAATACTGCCACACACTGTACCCCTGAATATACCACCACACACTGTACCTCTGAATATAATAGTGCCACACACTGTGCCCCTGAATATAGTACTGCCACATACTGTACCTCTGAATATAATACTGCCACACACTGTACCCCTGAATATAATACTTCCGCACACTGTACCCCTGAATATAATACTGCCGCACACTGTACCCCTGAATATAATAATGCCGCACACTGTACCCCTGAATATAATACTGCCGCACACTGTAACCTGAATATAATACTGCCACACACTGTACCCCTGAATATAATACTGCCGCACACTGTGCCCCTGAATATAATACGACCACACACTGTACCCCTGAATATAATACTACCACACACTGTGCCCCTGAATATAATACTACCACACACTGTACCCATGTATATAATACTACCACACACTGTACCCCTGAATATAATACTGCCGTACACTGTACCCCTGAATATATTACTGCCACACACTGTACCCCTGAATATAATACTACCACACACTGTACCCCTGAATATAGCACTGCCACACACTGTACCCCTGAATATAACACTGCCACACACTGTACCCCTGAATATAATACTGCCACCCACTGTACCCTCTGAAAATAATATGCCCCACACTGTACCCCTGGTATATTACTGCCACACACTGTACACACTGAATATATTACTGCCACACACTGTGACCTCTGAATATAATACTGCCGCACACTGTACCCCTGAATATAATACTGCCACCCACTGTACTCCTGAATATAATACTGCCACACAATGTACCCCTGAATATACCACCACACACTGTACCTCTGAATATAATACTGCCACACACTGTGCCCCTGAATATAGTACTGCCACATACTGTACCCCTGAATATAATATTGCCACACACTGTAACCCTGAATATAATACTGGCACACACTGTACTCCTGAATATAATACTGCCACACACTGTACCCCTGAATATACCACCACACACTGTACCTCTGAATATAATAGTGCCACACACTGTGCCCCTGAATATAGTACTGCCACATACTGTACCCCTGAATATAATACTGCCACACACGGTACCCCTGAATATAATACTGCCGCACACTGTACCCCTGAATATAATACTTTCGCACACTGTACCCCTGAATATAATACTGCCGCAAACTGTACCCCTGAATATAATACTGCCGCACACTGTACCCCTGAATATAATACTGCCGCACACTGTAACCTGAATATAATACTGCCACACACTGTACCCCTGAATATAATACTGCCGCACACTGTGCCCCTGAATATAATACTACCACACACTGTACCCCTGAATATAATACTACCACACACTGTACCCCTGAATATAATACTACCACACACTGTACCCATGTATATAATACTACCACACACTGTACCCCTGAATATAATACTGCCGTACACTGTACCCCTGAATATATTACTGCCACACACTGTACCCCTGAATATAATACTACCACACACTATACCCTAATATAATACTACCACACACTGTACCCATGTATATAATACTACCACACACTGTATCCCTGAATATAATACTGCCGCACACTGTACCCCTGAATATAATACTGCCGTACACTGCAACCCTGAATATAATACTGCCGCACACTGTACCCCTGAATATAATACTGCCGCACACTGCACCCCTGAATATAATACTGCTGCACATTGTACCCCTTAATATAAAACTGCCGCACACTGTACCCCTGAAAATAATACTGCCGCACACTGTACACCAAATACATATTCGACAAACACTGTGCCCTGTACCGACTAATTGCACCTCTGTGCCATCAATAATTGATGCCACTGTGCTTCACAAAATGTATGATGCCGCTGTGCCCCCATAATGAATGATGCTGCTGTACCCCAAGAATTAATGATGCCGCTGTGCCCCCAGAATTAATGATGCCACTGTGTACCTAGAATTAATGATGCCACTGTGCCCCCAGAATTAATTATGCCACTGTGCCCCCATAATTAATGATGCCACTGTGCCCCAGAATTAATGATGCCACTGTGCCCCCATAATTAATGATGCCACTGTGCCCCCATAATTAATGATGCCACTGTGCCCCCATAATTAATGATGCTGCTGTGCCCCCATAATTAATGATGCCACTGTGCCCCAGAATTAATGATGCCGCTGTGCCCCCAGAATTGATGATACCGCTGTGCCCCTATAATTAATGATGTTGCTGTGCCCCCAGAATTAATGATGCAGCTGTGCCCCCAGAATGAAGGATGCCACTGTGCCCCCAGAATTAATGATGCCACTGTGCCCCCAGAATGAAGGATGTTACTGTGCCCCCAGAATTAATGATGCTGCTGTGCCCCCCAGAATTAATGATGCCACTGTGCCCCAGAATTAATGATGCCGCTGTGCCCCCAGAATTGATGATACCGCTGTGCCCCTATAATTAATGATGTTGCTGTGCCCCCAGAATTAATGATGCAGCTGTGCCCCCATAATAAATGATGCCACTGTGCCCCCAGAATGAAGGATGTTACTGTGCCCCCAGAATTAATGATGCTGCTGTGCCCCCAGAATTAATGGTCTGGCAGTAGCGCCAGGCGGCCGGGCAGGGTACACAGCGCTCCTTCGCTCTGGGCCGCGACTATTCATTTGTTTCTGTGTCTTAAAGACACCTATACAATGAACGAGGGGCGATCCGAGCAGAAGTTTGGATGACTGGTGGCCGCGGTCCCGCATCTGGACCGCGGTCCGCCAGTTGAGTACCCCTGCTGTAGACCTTCGTGTAATATAAGTCTATGGTGAAGACCTCAAAAGAAGATTTATTATCCACAAGAGCCTCAGGTTCTGCAGTCCAGACCATCACGATGGAGAACGTGTGACTGTAGCCGGTGTTCTCGGACGAGGCTTAGTGAGGCCCAGTGGGGTAGGGGCCCTCTATACACCACCATGGGGATTGTACAGCGGTCACTTACAAGGTTGGGGGGAGAGGGGCATACCATGGTATCTAAAGGGGTGCGGCCTATTTTATTGCGCATGGCTTCCTTGTAATATGTGGTCATGTATGTGAATAGTCGTCATGTGTCCTATGTGGCGAGTGCAGGATGTGTCCAGGGGGTACGGGACTTGTGCATTTTCATTATATAGTAAAACCTTTTTGAGAAGACCTCCCAAAACTGCACCCAAATGTTGTCTTCCCAAAAACCAAAGTGGAGTTTTTGAGGTGTTTTAGCCCCACGTCCATTACAAGGGCATGAAATCCAGCTTGTCATCTCCATAGACCAGTGGTCTCTAAACTGTGGCCCACCAGATGTTGCCATTGGCTGTCCGGGCATGTTGGGAGTTACCATTGCCATAGACAAGTGGTGGAGCTCAGGGCCTGTAGACCCTCAAACACAAGGAGAATATTATATTCATGGTCGTCCAGATGAAAGCGCCAATGAATCCCCCTTCTTCCTCTCTTCTCCTCAGCGTGGCCCTCGCCTGAATCACGGACGTCACGGATGATGAACCGTATTCTGCATCAAGCGACTGTTCACGTAGTGACAGATCAGCGAGGCAGGATGGAGTCTTCTCAGAATTTTTATAATTTCCTCCTTAAATCTTCCATCAAATATAGA